>NW_012107486.1:944680-965290 GCF_000951045.1 Mandrillus leucophaeus
GACACATAGCACACACACACAGACACAGCACACACAAAGAGACACAGCACACACACACAGACACAGCACACACAAAGAGACACAGCACACACACACAGACACAACACACACACAGACACAGCACACACACAGACACAGCTCACACACAGACAGCGGGGCCTGCCTTGAGCAGCTCCCGCCTCTGTGGATGCCTGACCCCTTCGCTCACCCCAGTGTCTCTGACTCCCAGGGTGAGATGCTCCTTCACACACTGTCCTAAAGCCTGACAACAACAATATGCCAATGGTTAGTCCTGCCTCCAAAATACACCTCCCTTCAGATTGTATCTCCATCCTTCCAGGGCCTTCCATCTTCTTCACCAACACCGAGTCATCGCTTTTCATTCACACAAGGTGATTACCTATGGGACTCTTTGTTTTTGAGACGGAGTCTTGCTCTGTCGCCCAGGCTGGAGTGCAGCGGCGCGATCTCGGCTCACTACAACCTCTGCCTCCTGGGTTCAAGCAGTCTCTGCCTCAGCCTCCTGAGTAGTTGGGATTACAGGTGCACACCACCACGCCTAATTTTTGCATTTTTCGTAGAGTCAGGGTTTTACCACGTTGGCCAGGCTGGTTGTGAACTCCTGACTGCCTTGGCCTCCCAAAGTGCTGGGATTACAGGCATGAGCCACCACGCCCCGCCCCCCTATGGGACTCTTGATTCCCCACTGGCACCCCTGCCCTGACCCCGGGTTCCATTCCCCTTGCAGGAGCTGGAGTGAGCTCTGAACTGTCTGTTGGGCCATGCTGCTTCCCAGCCCTGAGAGAGAAACCCCCAGCTTTGAGCCTGTCCCTGTCCCTCTGCTCCTCCTGCTTCTCGCCTCCTTTCTCTTTTCTCTGCCACCACATTGCCCCGGGCTGCCTGAAGACACCCAGCTCCTTCCTGGCTCTGGGCTCCTGCTCTGGCTGTCCCCAGACTGTAGGATGCACCTGTCAGTTTAAATCTTGGCCCCACCTCGGAGACATCTTCCTTGATGTCCCTTCCTAAAGTGGCCTCCCTCTACTCTCTTGGCTGATCCCATCTGTTCCCTCAGAGAACAAAGTCACAATCCACAGTGCTCTGTTTTTTCATGCGTGTCCTTTTACATCGCGTGTCTCCTCCACCGGAATGTAATTTTGGAAGCCTGTTCTAGTTGCAGAGTCCAGAACAGTGCTTGACTGTGAAGCTGTTCACAAATGTTTGTTGAATGAAGCACATTAAAGAGGTCGAATGAAAAAATGCTCCCACAGTCGGGCGACGTTGTGGCGTGAAGGGATTTTGGGAGGTGGATGCTGCAGAACCTCCAAGTCCTACTGGTTGGTGACTGACTCAAAGTGGAGGACGAGCAGAGTTGTGTGAGGGCCTTAGTGGTTGGAGGGCCCTGCTGGGTTTGGTGAGGATGAGCTTTAGAAGCCCAAGCCCTGGGGTCAGTGTCCAGGATGGACATGGCATTGGGGCTGATGCTTCCAGGAGGATCACAGGGGAGGTATAGCCGTTGGTGGAGACCTTGCTGTATCTATGCTTATTTTATTTTTCATTTATTATTATTTTTTTGGGACAGGGTCTCACTTTGTTGCCCAGGCTGGAGTACAGTGGTGTGATCATAGCTCACTGCAGCCTCGAACTCCTATGCTCAAGCGATCCTCCTTCCTCAGCCTCCTCGGTAGCTGGGACTACAGGTACATGCACCATCATGCCCAGCTAACTTTTAATTTTTTTGTAGAGCTGGGGTCTCACTATGTTGCCAGGGCTGCATCTATGCTTGTAATAAATTGGGCTATGTGGTTTAAACACAAACAACAAACCCCACTTTCCCACCAAGTGGATTGAGAGTAACGGGGCTGGGGTGAAAATAATCACAGTTTAATTGGTTTTAAATATGCTAATGCCTGTGTTGAAAACACAGTGATACGAGCAGATGCTGGCACAACTTTGGGGGTGTGACCTTTGTGCCACATGGTGGGATGACTAATGAGTGAAAGACAACTCCCCAAAATAAGTTAGAGGTATGTTTATGAAGAGTCAAGTAGAGTCCTGGGAGAAACAAATTCAGGACACATAAAGGACTTGCTGATAAGGGGAGAAGAATGTATGAATAAAAGCAGCAAAAGGAGCAAGTTCTTTTAGATGTTTTTCTTGGGCCGTAAGAAAGAAATCAAATATTATTTTTGAGATATTAAAACAGTGGATTTTCACTCTCAGTAATCAAGATGCTCTTATTCACTGAATCAATGGGTTTAATGGCTTCAGGGAAGCCCCAAACGTCCTCGCACAAAGAAGTCTTCCTCAGTTTTGTGTTTCAAACTAGATTTTAAAAAGTCCGTAGCAAGCTAATAGTCAATAATTTTGAGAGCCTGGTTAATCAGAGGGATATATTTTTTCTGCTTTCCAAGAAGATCCCTTCTGTAAATCCAGAGCAGAGCTGGGGGGTCTGAGCATGGCTTGATGTGTGAAGCCACAGTGGAGAGAACAGAGGATTCCCACAAAGGAAGTGCCTGCCCCACAGGAAGGAAGAAAAACCCAGCTGGTGCTGGGAGAGGCTTGGAGGGAGATTGACGCAATGAAGGGGCAGGGTACCATGCTGTGTGCCCCACCCACCACCCGTGAACTAAGGGTGGGGGCAAGGTGGTAGAAACAGCCTACATAGGTAGACAGGAGGTAGAAAGTAGAGGGGCCTGTCCCCTACTTCCCACTTGGATATCTGGGAAGAGAGTCTCTTGCAGGTATCTGCAGGGCAGCCCTTGCATGGTAGAAATGCTGGCAAATTGTGTCCTGTCAGAGGAAGGGCTGGGACAGTGGCCCTTGCTTCTCCACGGCCTGCATAAGGGTGTGTCCACAACTTCCCAGGTGCCCCCTGCGGGGCATACGGAGGCTGGGAATTAAGAGCCAGCGTGCTGCAGAGGTGGGCCTAGGAGGCCCCATGGCTGAGTCTCAGAGTGGACAACCAGAGCAGGGCTAGAGGGAGGATGTGGCTGGGCCCTGGCTGGGCCCTAGAGGGTCAGCAGCGCCAGGGAGCACTGAGGAGAGGCCTGGGCAGTAGGGGGCTGGTCAGACCATCCAAGAGCATGTTCAGGCCATTGCCTAACCTGAGAGACCAGGTTATAAGCATCTCAAACCCAGCCACACAGGGGCAGGAAAGGGTGTGCCTTAGGGACAGCACATGGGAAAGGCATTTAAGGGTTTTCATTCATAATAAGGTCAAAATGAGTCCCTAGTGTATTAAGATCTGTAAATAAATGAACAAGTTACAGTCTCCTCAGTGGAACCTGGTCCCATTCTCGGGGCTGGTCAGCTCGATTCTGGAGAATTACAGTCATGCTGGGTCTCCCTTCGAGACTGAACAGACAAACCGGACCCCCATACAGAGGAGAGTGGGGAGAAACCTCCACATAAGAGCAGCTTGCAAGGACTCGAGAACACGCAGTCTGGCGAAAGAGAATTCAGGGTGACACTGCTTAGGTTCCGTATGTTCCCAAGAGCACACCCAATTCACGCATGTTATAGGGACAGAGTGAAGCTCCAAAACCGCTAGAACTATCTAATAATTCTAAACCGGCAGGGGCTGAACCAGGACACTTCCTGGATTGGAGCATCCAAGCAGAAACCAGAACACTGCTATGCAGGAGAGGCAGATGTCTGCCGGGTCATGGACCTGGACAACCTTCAACATTTCTTCCAACCTTAAGATTTCGTGAATCGCTGAATGAAATTCCAATTTTAAAGTTTCTGACTCAGAAGCAGAGGAGGCTCCTATTTTGAGTCAGAGTACCCGAATGCAAAGATCCCAGCTCCTTGGAGACAGACGGACCTGGCTTCTGAGACTGGCTCTGTCACTCACTAGTTGTGTGCCCTGGAGAACTTCCTTTCCCTTTCTGAAGTGCAGTGTTCTCATCTGGAAGATGGAGACATTTACCTGGCAGGGTGTTGTTGGCATTAAGTGAATCAATGTAATAAACATGGCCGATTGTGTGTGTGCACACACATGTGTGTGTATGTGTGTGTTAGTGGGGGTAGGAGGAGTATAGGATGTTTGCCATGCTAGAAAATCGTATTATTGCCTACTGGTTAATTTTCTTCTTCCTAAGACCAGCTTACAGAGCAAGGGAACACTGAGTTTAATGAAAAGATGAAACAGATGCCGATGTGGTGTGGACAGATACTGGTTTGAATCTTCTTAGCAGAGAGGGGAAAGTTCTGATGTGGGGAAGATGGGGGAGGCACCTGTGACTATGCTGGGGGAAGTGGCAGGAGGAAGTCACCCCCTGAGGGCCACAGGTGGACACCCTCTGGCCCTGTACCTGGGCTTCTGGCCATGGGATGAGTTGAGCTGTGTGGTGCTCACTGTCTTTTGGGAAGGGAATGGGCCTGGACGGATCTGCCTCCCCCCATGACTGTCTGCAGGTGACACCAGATCTGCAGTGACCTTTAGCTGTGAAGTGGGCACAGGTTTTCTTTTAGCCCTCCCCACCTTGGCTTTCTGCACTTGTTCCTGCCAGCCCCCACTCCCTCTTACTTCATTCCTAATTCCTTCCTCCATCACATTTTTTTCCCTTAGAAGCTCATGTACATAAGGGAGGTATGAAGGACTGGCAAAGCTACAAGCCCGACCTCTCCCAGGGATGCTTGCATTTCAACTCTCAGCCACTGCCAGTCTTCACTTCAGCTGGCACCACGCTGATGTCTGTCCCTTTGCAAAGCTGACCTACCCTGGGTCAGGTCCTGGCTGCCTTGAGTAGTGGGAGAGGGTGGTGAAACACAGGCCCAAAGCTCTGCGGGAGCAGCCCCCTCTCCCCCGGCCTTGGGCTAGGAGGAAGTGAGTGGGTCCTGCCTTGGGGCCTCCACTTCCGGGGCCTGGAGGGCTGAGGCTGACTCAATGATTCCTGGAAGGTGATGATGTCACGGTGACATAGCAGTTCCCCTCTCCAGCCAAACTCAATAGGAGAGTGGGTGATGAGTGTCTCTCATTGGCACAGAGGCTCAGGAGTGACCAAGTCCACTGGCTTGTCCAGGCCACTTAATGCCACTTTCATCAATAGTTCCCTTCCTCAAATTCCTACAGCTCTGATCATCTGTCCCTTCGGCGATCTCACATTCTGGACTTCCAGGGCAGTCTTGATTGATTTTAAACATTCTGCTCCTTTGTTTTTCCATGTCAACAAATTCACAAATCATAGAAAATCATCCCAGGTTGGCCTGTGCATCCTGGGGCTTTGGGGACATGGAGCCACCAGGCTTTCTCCGAAACAGAGCATGATCATGTGTACCCTTGTGTCCCAGCTTCACATCTGCATGTCTTTTCAACAATATTAATAGCTTCTTTAGAATCAGCATCTGTGTCTGTTTCTTTTGTCTTCTCCAGGACTCCCCGAAGGGGCTGAGTGTGTGGGAAAATCTAAAAATGCTTATGGGGAGGGGGAGGTTAAGCTCCCCTTCTTGTCCTTGTCAAGGTCTCTCTCCCACTGCTTCACTGGGGGTGAAAGGCGCATCTGCAACAAGGGTCCCGTGAGTCTGTAAGGAGATGTCTTTGCTTCTCTCACCCGTGCTTATCAAAGGGTAACCTAGTCCTGGTGCGGGTTTGGGAAAAACGCTGCTGGACTTACGCAGGTCGGGTTGTTTTTGGATAGCCACTCCCTGCACTCTTGTTTACCAAAGACCTGACTCCCTAACAGACTGCGTCAGACCCGCATGGAGTAAAATAGATCCTTTGTCAGCTGGAGTCTGAATTCAAACGCCTTCTCTGCAGCCCTTTCCACACCGACCCCAGCGTTTTACAACGGAGCCCTGGGCGTTGCCTTACGCTGCCCGATGCTGCCCCCTGCAGGCGGCTCGCAGACACAGCCCGCTCTGCTGAGCGTGGAGGCTCAGCCTGTGCCGCCCAAATGGTGGCTTTTCATCACCTAGAGTTGTCAGAGCAGCTAATAGCGCATGAACAGGAAGAAAATTAGGCTTCTCTAAGTGAATTGGGTGTTGAAAGACACTGAGATAAATGGTGGAGGCAGTGAGAATGACGGAGTTTCAAGTTTGAAGTAATACGTTGGAGAGGTGAGAGTGGGAGAAGGAACCACCAGTGTTTACAGTGACCATGTGATTTAAATCTGGGCTCACAACAGCCTCAGAGGCAAATGCTCTGAACTCCTGTTTAATAGATGGTGAACTCGAGTCTTAGAGAAAAGTTAAATAACTGCCCAAGATTATACAGCAATAAATGGCAGAACCAGGACTTGAACTCAGTGACCCCAGGCCTCTGTGACATCTGCTGTCCTGCCACCCGACCATAAGAGATCATCGTCCTGCCTGGAGGAAGATCCCTTTGTCTGTGGGATGAACGGGGGTTTTTGGAATGAAAGGGGAAACTTCAACGGGGAATTCTCTGCACTAAGAGAGTTTGTAGCTGTAGCCTCTGTCATGTGATTTGAGGGGTGTTTGGCAGATCTCCCTGCCTGAAAGCATCTCCCCAACTTGCTCATTACATTGCCTGGAATTTTGCTATAGAGAGCCCTTCCTTTGATTAAGACTGGCTAAGTGGTACTCCTGTTAAATGAAAATGCAATTCCTGTTGGTGGGGGGAAGTCACAGGTTAAACCTTTAAATCTTAGTTCAACCTCAGTGGAGATTAGCTCATCAGGTTGCTTCATCCCTGAGGTGGAGAATGAAGGGTGTGGGGAAATTGGAGGACAGGGGTGTGCCAAAACCTAATTTTGTTACTGAATGTCTCACAGACTCCGCAAACTGTACCAAATGAAACTCTTTATCTTCTCTCCCACGCTCTCCCTTCTTGGACATTAAACAGGCTCAGAAATCCCTGCACCATCCCTCTCTCCTCCATCTGATGGTCATTGGATCCTCCCCATCCTGCCTCTGAAGTGGCGCTTGAATCTCCACCGTGCGCCCTCACTCTCTGGTGTGCTCAGGCCCTTGTCAGTGTGTTTCTGCCCCTGGGACTTCACCCTTTAATCAAACCTCAGTGCAGCAGCAAATGAGAGCTTTCGAAAACATGAATCGGAGAATGCTGCATTTCCTCCTAAAATCTTCCTCACTGCCTTAAAGAAAAGTGCCAACTCCTTTTGGCACTTTTTTTTAGGAGCGTGTTTCCATCCTCTCTTGCCTCGCCTCTGTACCTCTCATTACCACCCTCCTTCACCCCATTCCCCAGCCTGGTCATCTCATTCACAGCTCCATGCTTTTGTGCTTTGTTTTTGTCAGGAAAGCCCTTCCCCTTCAGTGGTCAGCTAACTACTCCTCCATGAAGCCTTCCCTGATTCCTACTCCAGCCCCCAAGGAAGAGGTAAGTTCTTATGTCACCCCCGACTAAGCCCAGACACATGAATGAATGGATGAGTAAACGAAGCTCAGCTGATGAGTGGACTATCCAGTTCAAAAGATGAGGTTGTTTCTGAAATGAATATAAACCAAACTGTGGCTGCATTTTTGAAGGTTGCTGCTATGATGCACCAAATGTGTCTGTGTGTGCATTGGTGGGATACAAAGACTCTGTTAGGGTAAATAATTTGATGGGCCTTGAACTTATACAAGCAGACTAGTTTCAGAACATTGCCATGGAGACGAATGAGGACTCAAGCAGCAGGGTACCACTTAGGCAGTGACAGATTTTACAGAAAATGGGCTTAGATACACCTTTCTTGTCAAAAAATCTCCTAGCTAATGGGGAGAGTGCTTCAAGGCAGAATAAAAGCTTGCACCCTCAATGAACAAAAAGCTCCTGAAGTTAGAAAAGCAGGAAGTAGTAGGTCAGGAAGAAGATAAATTCTTAGTGATAGACTGAAAGACAAATAGCCAATGAGGATGTTGGGGCCATGACATTATGTTTTAGAGTTCAGCATGTTATATTAGAAAATAAACAAAGGATGAAGATGTTTCAAATGTATCTTTATATGTTCTGTTGTGTGAAGTGAGGAAACTGGTCCCTTGGTCCTTGGCAAAGGGTTAAATCATTTATTTATTTATTTATTTGAGATAGAATCTCACTCTGTTGCCCACGCTGGAGTGCAGTGGTGCAATTTCAGCTCACTGCAACCTCTGCCTCCTGGGTTCAAGCGATTCTCCTCTCTCAGCTTCCTGAGTGGCTGGGATTACAGGCACCTGCCACCATGCCAGGGTTATTTTTAGTAGAGATGGGGGTTTCACCAGGTTGGCCAGGCTGGTCTTGACCTCCTGACATCAAGTGATCTGCCTGCCTTGGCCTCCCGAAGTGCTGGGATTACAGACATGAGCCACCATGCCTGGCCATGTTAAATCATTTATTACAGAACTAGAACTATATAATCTCCTACGTAGCCACCATAGAATCTTCCAAGTCAGGGGTTGCACTTGGACGCATCTGCCATCCAATCCACAGACCCCATTCAACATTTTCAAGTTGTCCCAACAATGTCTGTTTTTCCTTTCTAGTCCAAGATCATATCCAGGAATGCAAGTTGCATTGTTCTTGTGCCTCTTTAAGTTTTCTCCAATTTGAAACAGTTTCTTAGCCGTTCCCTGTCCTTCATGTCATCTACTGTTTTAAAGAGTACAAACCTTTCATTCTGTAGGACGTCCCTGGGTCTGTCTAATGTCCTGGTGTCCAGACTTGGGTCATGCTCCCTTGTTAAGAATACCACAGAAATGATGCTGTTCTCACCTCAGCGAATTGCATGGGGTGGAAGGAGGAGACATAGGATGTAAATCCATTCCACAACTGGTACTGTTTATTTTGATCACCAGTCATGTACCAACGTTTGTCTGCCAGGTTTCTCTCCTATAAGGACCCCATTTACCCCCTTTAAATTGATGGCATTTTGTGGGGAGATAGTCCTGTTCTTTATCAAACTCCTGTCTCCCAATCTTAGCCTCCATTGATATCTCCTGCCAGAATCAACCACCATTATGACAGTTTCCAAATTATGGTTTTTTATTTCCATCATTGCTTTTCGTTTTATTAGTTGGTGGGCTACTGTAATACAAAACTTTCCCATTTTCTGTTTGTGTTTGCATATTTATTTCAGTAGGGAATCTTGTTTTAGTCAATGGATTGTATTCCATTGCTATCCTTGTTTATTCTGATGTTCACATTGCTCCAGATATGGCCGGTGGAGTCCCTTCAGCTGGGCTCCTGCCTCCTTTTGACACATCTCCACCATTCGCAGCACTGTTTTACTTTCTGGCACTACAATATGACCAAAGCTCATCTTGGTACTTTTCATTCTCCAGCCTGGAATTAGCTCTTTTTCCAAGGAACCCTGCCTTCTTGTAGTGGAGCATGGTGTTTAGAAACCAAGATCTGAGCCCTCAGTGTGCTTCTTGTTACTGGGGTGCCATTGCTTCTAGGCCCGTTGAATGGACAGATCTAGGAAATATATGTGTGCATATGTACACTCACAGGTGTATACACACATCTAGAACTATTTCCATATCTACCTGTGTTTATATATTAGAAAACAGTAAGTCGATGATACTTACACCTCCAGTTCCAACCCACCTCAGTGTTCTTTATAATTTCCTTATTTTCTATATTTGTAATTCTCTTCTCCAACAGTAAGAAACCTGACTGTCATTATCCTCAAGATATGTACTTATTTGCTCAATAAGTTTACTTATTTGTGTAATTTAATCAATCTCCCAATGACAGCAGCTGTGCCTTTCACCTCTACTCCCTCTCCCCACCCCTAGTGCCCTGTATCCTTAGGTGCCAGCAGGCATATCATCAGTGAACTCCACACAGCAGCCCCTTCTCTGTCAATACCCCATAGGAGCCCTGGGTGACTCCTCCATGACAGGAAGGGAGGGGAAGGAAAAAGAGAAGAAAGGAAGATGGAGCCTGTGTGGATTGTTTGAACTGAATGCCAAAAGGAAGAAGGAGATGCCATTTCGCCTGTGCCAGCAAGTTTGCTTTGTCAAGTATTGATCATTAAGAAAGTACAGATAGATGCTCACTCATGTATGAATCAGTGATGAATATGACTTTAATACATAATCTAGTTATTGATCAGGGGTCAAAGAAATGCTCAAAGGGCAATTCAGAGTTGTAGTCAGGCTTCAAAACAGGACACTTCTCAAAATTGGGGGGACAAAGTTAAAAATAGCTTATCCTGGTGGGTATGGTGGCTCATGCCTATAATCCCAGCACTTTGAGAGGCTGAGGTGGGCGGATCACTTAGAGCTCAGGAGTTTGAGACCAGCCTGGCCAACATGGCAAAACCCCATCTCTACAAAAATACAAAAAAATTAGCTGGGCATTGGTGGTTTATGCCTGTAGTCCCAGCTACTCAGGAGGCTAAGACTGGAGAACCTCTTGAGCTCAGGAAGCAGAGGTTGCAGTGAGCCGAGATTGCGCTACTGCACTCCAACCTGGGCAACAAAGTGAGACCCTTTCTCAAAAACAAAAACAAACCTGTTTATCCTCTGAGGTTGAAACCAACAAAAATCAGCCCAAATAAATGAGATTAACCACCTGTGGGTGTAACTGTCTTGTAAGATGACTTATAATTGACTCCAGGCACCTTTCACATCTCCATGAAGGAGAATGAAGAGCCTTCCAAAATCTTCCTCTGCAGTAGTTCATTCATTCAACACTATTCACATTGATGTCTGCCATGTTTTCCCTTGTAGCATTGCTATTTATCTCTTTGGAATTACATGTCAGTCGGCTGAGCACCAGAGGATATAACAGGGAAGAAAACACATTCCTTATAGTCAGAAAGTTCATGATCTGGAGCAGGAGACAGTGACCAGGGCACTTCAGCACGTGAGCTACGTGCATTGAGAGGCGTGAGCATCCAGCTCTGACTGGGTGGAGGTGTGTAGAAAGGTGTGCTGGGGAGGCGACTGCAGATACCTGAAGGACTCATGAGAATCAGCCGAGAGAAGGGAGTGGAGGGAATGTTACAGAAGGAGTGGCCACATGTCCCAAGGTCTGGAAAAGTGAGAGAGCACAGAGCGCCTGGCCAGTGGCAAGTGAGAATGTCAAGTTTGAGGGGGAATGGGGTGGGGGTGAGATGGAGAGCTAAGCAGACCTGGATCATCAGAGGTCTTGGAAGCTGTATTTAGGCATTTGGATTTCGTCCTAGGGAGAGCGAGACGTCTCTCAAGCATGATCTGCAGACGTGTGATATGATCATGATCCCATTTTAGAAAAGCTCCCTGACTGTGTACAACAAGTTAGCCACACTCCTGCTTAAGGGCACAGTCTCCACAAGACTGCCCTCACTTCAGACATCAGCCCTAAGTCTGGAGGTCCCCAGGGTCACCTTCTCTTCAGACAAGTTGCCTAGAAATTCAGGGGTTCCCACACTACCCTCAGCTTTGATGATTCACTAGAACAACACATGGAAATCTGGAAAGGGCTATACTTATGATTATAGTTTTGTTATAATAAAAAGATACAAATTGGAACCTGTCAAAGAAAGAGACATACAGCAGAATCTGAGAGGGTTTCAAACATGAAGCTTCCGTGTCCTCAGGACACAGTGCCCTGCCAGCATTGATATGTGACAACATGCTTGAAGGAAGTCCACTCAAGCTTTGGCATCCAGAGTTTTTACTGGACTCTAATGAAGTCCAGAGCCTTCATTAGCTAGGCGTGATTGATTGAATTATTGCCCCTGTGGGTGGACTTGATCTCCAGGCCTCCTCCCCTTCCCAGAGGTCAGGCTGGTATCATGAGGCCCAAAGGCCCAACCCCCTAACCACATGGTTGGTCCTTCTGGCGTGGTCAACCCATACACTGAGTCCTCTCATAATAAATAAGGGACCCACCACGGATAACAAAGATACTCCTATCACTTGGGAAATTGCAAGGGTTTAGAGGTTACCTCCCAGGAGCTGGGACAAATGCCAGATCTCTCCTTAGGTGAGGCCAGATTCCTTACTATATCCTGTGGTGTGGCAATTAGACTGGATGAAAGCAAGTTGACAAGCAGAGAAATCAATTGCTAGTTGCTGCAGCAATCTAAGGAAGATAACATGGTGGTTTGGACCAAAGAACAGCAGAAGGAATGGAAAGAAGTGGAAGGTTTTCAAATGCTTGAATCCTAGAATGTTGGGACCTGGTGGCTGACTACTGGATAAGGGGTTTGAAGGATGGGGAGGAGTCAAGGATGATGAGTAGGTATCTGGTCTGGGCAAATGGTTGGTTTGGGGCTGCTGTTTGCCAACACCTTTGGCTTTCAGTTTCCTGAACAATCAGCCTCGCAGAGTGCTTGGCACATAGTGAGCATTCCATAAATAGCTATTGAATAAAGAATGAATGAATGGACCCATCTTTAAGCAAAAGAGACAGTGACTGGACCTAGACTGCTGCAAGAGAGGAGACCAGGTTCAGAAATGTTTATTGTCCACTTCTGAGACAGGGCCACAGAGTAGCTCACCTATCTTCAGCAACTGGACATTTTCACCTTCCATGTAGGAGGCTTCCCAGGCCTGCTTAAGTAGGTGTGTGTATGTGCATGTGCATGTGCATGTGTGTATGTGTATATGCGCGTGTGTGTATGTGTATGTGTGTGTTTATGTGTGTGTGTATGCGTATGCGTATGTGTATGTGTATGTGTGTGTGCATGTGCATGTGTGTGTGCATGTGCGTGTGTGTATGTGTATATGCACGTGTGTGTATGTGTATGTGTGTGTTTATGTGTGTGTGTATGCGTATGTGTATGTGTATGTGTGTGTGCATGTGCGTGTGTGTATGTGTATATGCGTGTGTGTATGTGTATGTGTGTGTTTATGTGTGTGTGTATGCGTATGTGTATGTGTATGTGTAATGAGGGGTGGCTCTATGCAAGTTGTGAATTTTATTGATCGTTTGAAAGCCAGACTCATAATACTATTTTGGGGAGGCTTGAAAAGGGGCTTATGTATGCTTAGAATAGAATTGGGTTGAGTGTTGAGGAGGAACTTACTTTCTCCTCTTTTCACGTTTCTATATGAGGGAGTTTGATTAGGGTGACATTCCTGGCTTCTCTCTGTCTCTTACTCTCTTTTCTTTAGTAGTTGAACTGCTTAGTGAGCCTGCAAAGGTAATTGAGGGTATGTGGCTCAGCCCCTTCCTGGCCTTCTCTGAGGATCTGCCTGCCTGCAGACAGTGTGATCATTGCTTTCAGCCAGGTGCTTAGTGAGGCAGGCCCACGGTGGGGGGCCTGGGGGATGCAGCTGTGCTGGTGCATGGGAGGGCGGGTCCGCCTGATCCTGGGATGCAGTGTTAGAAAGCTCGTGGTTACTGTGTCCCTAAGTCACATTTCCTGAATCGGTTTTGTTATTCATATGTTCATGAAAGAGGGATGTTGTCTATTTCAATCTCTCCCCAACACTGGGCTCCCAGCTGAAGGAAAGATGTCTGCAATGGGCTTTTCATGGCCGAAATGACCCTGCCCTGTTTCCCTGGGGAGTGGTTTTATGGCTCCCTCCCAGCTTGAGTTCCCATTTGTCTTAGTTCATATTCTATTGCTATAACCAAATATCTCAGACTAGGTAATTTATAAAGAAAAGGAATTTATGGAATTATTATAGTTCTGCAGGCTGGAAAGTCCAAGGTGAAGAAACCACATTAAGCGAGGGCCTTCTTGCTGGTGGGGACTCTCCATAGAGGCTCAAGGTGTTACAGGGTGTCACATGGTAGAGGGCTCATGAGAGACCTGAGCTGGCTTTTAATAACAGACTCGTGCTTGTGATAACAAACCCACTCCCCTGATTTCCCATTAATCCATTAGCCCATCAATCCATTAATCACATTAACTATTAATTATTAATCAGAGCCCTCCTGACTCAATCACCTCTTAAAGGCCCCTCCTGTTAATACTGTTACATTGGGGGTTAAGTTTCAGCGTGAGTTTCAGAGGGACACTGTTGTTTTAGAGAGCCTCCCAGATTCCCTTCATGATTCGAATATGGTTATGCAGTCTGAGTTGGGATTGAGTTAGGGTTACTGGATTGTGATTTCCAGCTGGTTTTAAGAACCATGAATCTGGTACTCAATAAATACTAGTTGATGGCTTGGGGAATGTGAAGCTTAGGCTTGTGTGGTATTGGTGTTGGGTGGGCTTTGGGCAAGACACCAGTGGATATGGGCAATATCTTGGTGCTGATGTTGGCTGCACCCAGATGCATCTGGCGACTTTTCCAGTGCTAACCAGCAGGTGCTATTTGTTATATCACAAAAGTCTTCCAAGTCCATGTGACTGAAAATTGGGGGCAAAGGTCACCTCTGAAAGCTTATTTCTATCTTATTCCTATGTCATTGCTGAAAAGTCCATGTGCTTGTTATAGATTGTTGTGATAAAAAGAGGTGAGTTGCTGAACTGAGAAAAATACTACAAAGTAGAAGGAGGGGATTAAATATATAAAATTATAACCCGTAATCAAAATTATGACTTTGATCTAGGCTTAGAAGCTGTTACACCTTATCCTATGTTACTGGCAGGCAATGTAAGGTCAATATATTGCCAAAGAATTTGCCAGCCACACTAGGCAGCATCCTCTCTACTAAAAGACCACAGCCATGGAATGAGAGCCCTGCTCCTGGTCATAGACAGCCCAAGTCTGTTTTGGGAGCCAGATTTAAGGGAGGCCATAGCAGTGCCAGATGGTAGAAACCAGAATATGGACTGTGGAGCCAGGTAGAACCTGGTTTGAATCCTGCCTCTGCTGTGAATCACCTTGGGCATATAACTTAACCTCTCTGAGCTTCTCTGAGCCACTGTCTTCTTACCTGTGAAATGGGAATGGTAACATCACACTAGATTCTTGTCACAATCAAAAAAGATGATGTACTTGTATGTCTACCGAGCACCATGCCTTGTTGACATTGACATGTGAGACCCTTTCTCTCAGATTCGAGCCTGATTGCATCAGAATTCTACAAGGCCTGGCATCCACTTATCAATGGTATTAATTTCCTCCACGAGGCTGCTTTGACCTCTAGAACCCAGCAGGCATGCTCTTCTGATCACCTTATTGCTTGCATGGATCATATCTTGCTTTGCTGAGTGTGCTTTCTATTCCTGTATCTGCATTTTACTTCCTCGATTAGGGTGTAATCTCTTTCTGAGCAGAAGCTTTCATCTTCTAAAAATTTTCCATTTTTGCGTCTTAGTGCCGTTCCTTTTTGCACATAGCACTTGCTCAAAAAAATAGGGATCGGTTGATAGTTTATCTACTTTTGTGTCCTAAAAATTGCCCCAGAGTCATGAGCTGAACTTAGCTTACATGAGGTCATTACTACAAAGTCACAACATGTTTATTCATTTATCTGTTTATGTGGTAGCCCTGCCATGACTCACACATCCAAACGAGGATTGCAGCCGTATAAGGGGCACTGTGAAGGCTGACTGTGATTCTGGGAGCCCGTCACCTCGCAAAACATTTTTGGAACTCCTGCTTCGAATCCGTGCCAGAGTTGCAGCGGTGAATCTTCACACCTCCTGGGAGGAGTTATTTTTGGAAACAGTGAAAATCTGTCTGGTCACATTTGGTAGGTGTGGTCATTCAGGGCCTGAGTGTGAGGAGGGATGTTCAGTGGAGTGATAATTAGTTACTATTTAATTGGCCATTTCCAATGCGTCAGCCACTTTATATCTACTGTCTTATTTTAATCTTAATTTGACCTCTATGAAGTAGGTGGTCTTATTATCACCATTTTATAGGAAAGGAACCCTAAGGCACAGAGAGTATAAAGCACACTCTGTACAAGGACTCCATGGCTTTTTACCCATTATTAAGCTAGTGCAGCAGGCACGGGGGACATACCCAAGTAACCCTTACATACCCTAGGAGAGGGACAAGGGGCCTGCACACCTTTTTTACAAACAATAAGGCCAGGCTGGACGCGGTGGCTCACGCCTGTAATCCCACCACTTTGGGAGGCCGAGGCGGGTGGACCACAAGGTCAGGAGATCGAGACCTCTGTGAAACCCTGTCTGTACTAAATATACAAAAAATTAGCCGGCGCGGTGGCGGGCGCCTGTAGTCCCAGCTACTCAGGAGGCTGAGGCAGGAGAATGGCGTGAACCCGGGAGGCGGAGCTTGCAGTGAGCCGAGATGGCGCCACTGCACTCCAAGCCTAGGCGACAGAGCCAGACTCCGTCTCAAAAAACAAAACAAAACAAAATAAAACAATAAGGCCAAGGACAGCCACATCTGGATTAGTGGGAGCAGGGGGAGAGTATGGGCGATGCGGGAACCCAGGAGGGGCTGAGAAAACTGGTCAGATCCTGCATCATAGGTGAGTACGGGCACCTCAGGGGGCCCTCTGGGAGAGACCAGAGAAGGGAGGAGAGCACTGGGGCTTGTTTGGGAACCTCTGAGTGGGTAAAGATGGTCGCTAAAATCCCCCACTGAAGGAATTCCTTTTATGCCTCTCTTTTTTGCTTTCTTAAAATTGTATTCATACTTGCTGATTATAAAAGGAGTTCAAATGAGAACACTTGGACACAGGGTGGGGAACATCACACACTGGGGCCTGTCATCGGATGTGGGGAAGGGGGAGGGATAGCATTAGGAGATATACCTAATGTAAATGACGAGTTAATGGGTGCAGCACACCAGCCCGGCACATGTATACATATGTAACAAACCTGCACGTTGTGCACATGTACCCTAGAACTTAAAGTACAATAAAAAAAAAAAAAAAAATAAAGAAAATAAAAGGAGTTCAAGTTCATCGTAGAAAACTTGGAAAATATAGAGAAGTAATAAAGAAAATAAAAGTCATCTATAAATGTCCCTCTCCTCCCCCAGGCCTCAGGCTTTGCTAAGACAAGGCCGCTGAGCAGATCGGCACACATCGGGTTATTTATAAGTCTCCCGCCTTCCTCTCCACCCACTCCCCTCTCTCTTGGCTACGGAGAAGCCTTCGGCCAGGACATTCCCTCGCAGCCTACTCAAGCTGCTATATAAAGCCCTGCACTTCTCGGGGCTGGATCAGAACGTTCCTTATCTCTGTGCAGCAGGACGCTGATAATCTGCCCAGCTGGCAGGCGCTCTGAGGTCGGCTTGGGCTGCTGCTATCAGGGCCTGCAGCCCGTGTGGTCGTCTTCGCTGGTTCCCGCTGAAACCTGGCCAACAACACTAACTGAAACCTCAAATATAGGAAGTTGTTTGCTTGTTTCATTAGAGGGCAGTTGCCAGACAGCTGAGATGAACTTAATGGGCTTGGCATGGCTGACTGGTGTGTCCAGCACATGCAGGCTCTGTGGTCAGTACTGATGGCCCATCATGACGTCCCCTTCGGAAACAGCTGTGCCAGCTCCCTCCTTCCCCAGCACCCACCCCTGTTCCTTCCCCTTTCTCTGCATTAGTGCTTGGCTCAGAGTCTTCTGCATCCATATGGCTTCTACAGGCAAAGGCCTTCGTGGCCAGGTGGCCTGCTGCATTGCAGTTCCACAATTCCAGGCTGGACTTCTACCTAATTGAGAGTGGACCGCAGCAGACTTACTTGCTCTGCCTGGAAAATAAGTTTTGTCATGGGAGGCAGAACCATCTTATTGCTGCAAGTCAGGGCAGAGGAGTGTACAAAAGAGGCAAGGTATTATCCTGAAAAAATACACAGGTTTTAAATCAGAGCTGATGTGACATCCTAGCTTCTCCACTTAGAAAGAAGTGTGATCCTAAGTCAGTTATGTAACCCCTTCAAAGTCTGGTTTTCTCATCTTTAAAACGTAGAGTGATATTTCCATCCTAGAACTGTTGTAAAATGTAAATAAGATGACATATATAAAGCACTGAAAACATACATCAGATGGCATTATGGTAGCTATTTTTTTCTTTTCTTTTGTTTTTTTGAGATGGAGTCTCACTCTGTTGCCCAGGCTGGAGTGCAGTGGCACAATCTCAGTTCACTACAACCTCCGCCTCCTGGGTACAAGCAATTCTCCTGCCTCTACCACCCAAGTACATGGGATGACAGGCACCCACTACCACTCCTGGCTAATTTTTGTAGTTTTAGTAGAGACAGGATTTCACCATGTTGGCCAGGCTGGTCTCAAACTCCTGACTTCAAGTGATCTACTTGCCTTGGCCTCCTAAAATGCTGGGATTATAGGCGTGCTGGGATTACAGGTGTGAGCCACCGTGCCCAGACTTGTGGTAGCTATTATAATTATTGTTAATAATATTATTATTTATGAACATTTGAATGAGAAAGAGTTGGTGGTTTCTTTTTTTCCTCTTAGATTCAAGATTCAACAGGGAAACTTTGGACTTTGGTTGTTAAGAAACCCATCTAGGCAGGTAGGTGTGTTTCCATTGATATTTAAATGAGTTTTTCAAGTTTTGAGAGAATTTTTTCAAAGGAACTTCTGGGCCCTGAGAAGGTTCTGGTTCACCTTCATATTGGCCTCATAAGAATCAGGTCAACCTCATATGAAAAGGCAAGTCATTGTACCTACTGCTTGGTCAAAATTTAGTAGCAAAATATTCCTGCTGTAAGCCACAAGACACTTTCAAGATGGAATAATTATCTATAAAACAGCAATAATGAAAACATCACTTACCAGAACTTAGGAGGTACAGTTAAAGCACTGTCCAGAGGAAAATGTGTAGTGTGATGGTTCATTTTATGTGTCAACTTGTCTAGGACACAAGGTGCCCAGATATTTGGTCAAACATTCTGGGTGTGCCTGTGAGGGTGTTTCTCTTTTTAAATTATTATTATTATTTTTTGAGACAGGGTCTTGCTCTGTCACCCAGGCTGGAGTGCAGTGTCAAGATCTTGGCTTACCGCAACCTCAACCCCTTGGGCTCAAGTGATCCTCTCACCTAAGCATCCTGAGTAGCTGAGATCACAGGCATGCCACCATACCTGGCTAATTTTTGTATTATTGTTATTTTTTGAGATGGAGTCTCGCTCTGTCAGACAGGCTGGAGTGCAATGGCATGATCTTGGCTCACTGCAACCTCTGCCTCCCAGGTTAAAGCAATTCTTATGCCTCAGCCTCCCGAGTAGCTGGGATTACAGGCGTGCACCACCACATCCAGCTAATTTTTCTATTTTTAGTACAGACGAGGTTTTTGCCACATTGGCCAGGGTGGTCTTGAACTCTTGGGCTCAAGCAGTCCACCTGTCTCAGCCTCCCAAAGTGCTGGGATGACAGGTATGAGCCCCCATGCTGGCTGAGGGTGTTTCTATGTGAGATTAGTGTTCAAATTGGTAGACTGTGTAAAGCAGACTGCCCTTCCTGATGCGGGTGAGCCTCTTCCAACTCGTTGAAGGCCTGAATAGATCAAAAACGCAGAGTAAGAGAGTCTTCTCTCTCTCTCTCTGCCTATCTTTGAGTTGGAACACCAATCTTCTGTCTTCAGACTCAGACTTGGACTGGAACTTATATCATAAACTCTCCTGGTTCTCAGGCCCTCAGACTTGGACTGGAATGACACCATTAGTTCTCCTGCATCTGTAGCTTGCTGACTGAAGATCTTACAGCTTCTCATCCTCCATGATGGTGTGAGCCAATTCCTCATAACAAATTAATACATATCTACATAGATATCTGATTAGTTCTGTTTCTCTGGATGACTCTGATTTATATGCATAGTCTTATAATGAATTAATAAAAAATCAAACAGGAATGAGAAAATGAAATAAGCATCCAATGGAAGTAGTTAGAAAAAAGGCAATAAATGTCAAGAAAGCAGAAAGGAATTAATAAATGTTAAAACAGAAATCAATTAATTAAAAGACAAAAATATTTTATAATTGATAAACTGATACATAATAAATAAATTCAAAATAAAATTCTTTGGAAAAACAGTAAGATTTCTAAATTGTCAGCTAACCCTCTCAAGAGAAAAGAAAGGAGGAAGCACAAATAAGAAATGCTAAGGGGTACTTGAGAGGCTGAGGTGGGAGAATCAC
Source organism: Mandrillus leucophaeus (assembly GCF_000951045.1). Lineage (NCBI taxonomy): Eukaryota > Metazoa > Chordata > Mammalia > Primates > Cercopithecidae > Mandrillus > Mandrillus leucophaeus. Next base: position 964,536 of record NW_012107486.1, read on the forward strand.
TTGAGCTCAGGAGTTCAAGATCAGTCTGAGCAACATAGCGAGATGCTGTCTCTAAAAAAATTAAAAAAATAAAAAAATTAGCCAGGCATGGTGGTGTGTGACTGTGGTTCCAGCTACTTGGGAGGCAGAGGAAGAAGGATCACTTGAGCCCAGGAGTTCAAGGCTGCAGCGAGTTATGATCATGCTATTGCCTGGTTGACAGAGCAAGACCCTGCTCTTAAAAAATAAAAGAAAAAAAGAAATGCCAAAGGGATAATAACCATAGATAGAGGAAATTAAAAGAATCCTTAGGGATTATTTGGCTCAACTACATGTAAGAAAATTTAAAAACTTACATAGTTAAGAATTAACCTTACCCAAAGAGGTTTGGCTTTTGTCCTGGCTCCTGGAAGGTAAGCTCTGGACGCTTGGAAGGTCCTGCCTGATAAGAGTGTCCTTGTCTACCTGGGAGCCTTAGGCCACCCTGGACAGTCAAATCCCATGTGATTTATGATGGGAGCTGGGGGCACACGGTATCTACTCTACCTCCTGTGGGTCCAGAGAGTAAAAGTCAGCCCCATGGACAGTCAATTATGTCTGTGTTCTTGAGCCCCAGTAAAAACTCTGGACACAAAGGCTCAGGTGAGCTTCTTTGTTTGGCAATACTCTGTGTGTATTGTCACACATTGCTGCCGGGGAAAGTAGCATTTTTCATGGCTTCTCAGGGAGAGGGCAACTGGAAGCATTGTGCTTGGAACTTTCCTGGACTCTGCCCT
>NW_012107486.1:968490-985996 GCF_000951045.1 Mandrillus leucophaeus
AGAAGTCCAGAAATAGACCAAAACTTATTGGAAGTTTAGCTTCTGATAATGATGGCATTTCAAATTATTCAGGGAAAAGAAATGAATTATTCAATAAATGGTGTTGGGATAACTGGGTAGCCATCTGGAAAAAAATTAAGTTGGATTCAGACCTCACTTCTTATATCAGGATATATACCAGGAGAAGTCAGTGATTTAATAAAAATGATACAAATAAGTTTGGGAGAGTAAAAAAGGATCTAATGACCATGTTGGAACAGGGAAGAACTTCCAAAGTATGACACTAAAAACAGAAGCCATAGAGAAAAAACAATAACTTCTATTACATTAAAATTATGCCTGGGAAAAAGAACAAAAGTCAATTCAGAAGAGTAATGTCAAACCAGAAAAAATATGCTGATATTCCTAATGCATAATGACCTTTTCTTCATCAACAAGAAAAATGACATACTATATAGTAAGAAAATTTGCAAAAGGTATGAACAGAGTTCACAGAAAAAGGAACACAAGTGTTTTACAAACATATACAAAGCTGCTTCATATTTCTCATAGTAAGAGAAATAGTAAAATAAAACAACAGAGATAGCATTTATCATTTTTTGCTTGACAAATTGACAAAAGATTAAAAATTTGTTTATATACTCTGTTGGTGAAGGTATGAAGAACAGAAACTCTTACATGTTGCTGATGGGACACTAAATCTGTACAGCCTTTATAGGTGACAAAAATGACAAATGCACACACCTGTTGTTTAGCTTTCTACTCCTATCAATTTACCCTAGTCACTTTTGAACAAAATGAAGTATGTAACAAGTTATTCACTGCAACATTGTTTGAAAGAGTAAAAGACTGGATATCTTTTAAATGTCAATCAAAAAAGGAGTGACTAAATCAGTTCTTGTACATTGAGGCAATGTAATACTATGCAACTCTAAAAAAATTAAGATTAGTTCATCCGTAATGCAAGTAAAAAAGAAAAACAATGAAGGAAGTTCTTTTTTTTTTTTTTTTGAGATGGAGTCTCACTCTGTCCCAGGCTGGAGTGCAATGGCGTGATCTTAGCTCACTGCAACCTCCGCCTACTGGATTCAAGCTATTCTCCTGCCTCAGCCTCCCAAGTAGCTGGGATTACAGGTGCCTGCCAACATGCCCGTCTAATTTTTGTATATTTTTTTTTTTAGTAGATACGGGGTTTCACGATGTTGGCCAGGCTGGTCTTAACTCCTGACCTCATGATCCACCCACCTTGGCCTCCCAAAGCGTTGGGATTACAGGAGTGAGCCACCATGCCCGGCCCTCGAAGGAAGTTCTTTATGTACTGATATGGGAATAACCTCCCTGATACATTTCACAGTGAAAAAATAAGCTGCAGAACAGTGTGTGCAAAAGTGTACTATCATTTCTGTAGAACGGGAAAGAACATATGTGACAGTGAGAGCAGATATATAGTGTTGAACCTCCCTTGCCAGGTAGGTACCACGATTATATCCTCTTCTATGGATGAGGGTAACTGGAGCACAAAGAAGCTGTCCAAGGTCACATACTAACTGGTGAGGGGCAGTGCTATGTCTTGAACTCAGGCAGTCTGGCTTCAGAATTTACACTCTCTTTACTACATCATGTTCCTTTGTATGTATACATGGGCATACTTGTTTGTATTTTCATAAACTATCTCTGGGTGATTAAGAGAAAGTATGGGAAGGGGATATTTCACTGTATTTCCTTTTGTGCATTATGACTACTGGGTCACATGAAATATGATCTATATATATTTTTAAAAATTCAATAAACATATGATTAGGAGCAGGGTGCAGGGGAGGGGGATATGTTGCTTAGGACCTGGATTCCCTAAGGCAGTTGTAACATTTCAGCCCGGGTACCAGGGGCCGAGGGTCTCTGCCTGCTGTGCTGGCTACACTGTGTGGCCTCACCATGGCTCTGATCCACTCATGGGGCTCTTGCATGAATGGTGGGTGAAGGTGAGCCAGGGGATGTTCAGGCCCTGCCTACTGGAGGGCTGTGCCAGCCCACCCTGTCTTATTCTGACTCCGGGGCCCAGGGTCAAGGAGGTGGTCAGGCTGGACCCTCCACTTGGGCCTTTGGTGTGATCTGAGGCCATCATCCCCACACCCTGAGGCTATCAGGTTGCCTGCTGGGCTTGCTTGGGTGTCTTAGGGCAGTGGGGTGGGATGGGTCAGGGTCTATTTTTGGTGGTACCCATAAGGGGTTCTTGCACCGGAGCATGTTCCTGGGAATGGAGGTGCTGCAAGCAGGAGCACCTTCAGGTTTTCAAGCACTTGGACTTTGCTTCAGCTCCAGATAAGAGGCCTACACAGCAGTGTGAGGGAGTCACCCATGGCCACAGAGAGGGCTGTGGGGCTTCCTTTCTGACATACACTCATCTGAATAGAATTTCCTTTCTCTGCCCTCCCCTTTCTTTGCTTGTCTGGGCACAGCCTAGAGCTACTGTGATGAGTTGGTGCCTGGTGTTCAGAGGCCACCCCTCCCAAGTGGCTGGTCTCCTCCTCCATCTGTGATGAAGGAGCCAGAATACCTGCAACAACCATGCAATCTCACAATCACAACTGCCACAAACCACACAACAACCATAGCTGCAACAACCACAGCCATTTGACCACACACCACAACTGCAGTAACTACCAGAACTGCAGCAACCACACAAGCCACAACAGTAGCAACCACAACACCTGCACAACCACACATCCACAGTGGCCATTAGCTGCTGTTTACCAAATGCGTGCTGTGCTCTCACTTAAGACCCTGAGATGTGGTCCCACAGCCTCCTGCTGTAGATCAGTGGAGGCCAAGGAGGTTGGGAGACTTCCGAAGAGCTTCAGGCAGGAATGGGTGCGGCTGGTCTTTGGCTCAGAGACCTTGCTCCTTGGAGGGAAGGTGTGGTCCCTTGAGGACTTCCATGTCAATTTGGCTGTAAGCTCTCGAGGATGGAAGCTCTTTCTAGTTTCCTTTTCCAGTGGGTGCCCTGAGATGCTCAGCTCTGACCTATGAGCATAAATGGGCCTCTGTGTGTAAAGGGGTTGGGAGCAACAAGCTTATTTTCCTATTGTCCCAGTGTCTCATTTACTGTGGCACCTCATGTGGGAGTTCAGTCAGGCTGGTGAGAAATATTTCAGATGGAGTTATAGGATATAGACACAAATCTTCTTGGAAGGCCGGGGAGTTTTGCATAGCTTCAGATAGTTTGGCTGAAGGCAGCCAGATTCTCTTTTCAGGAGCCTAAGAGCTTAGGGCACAGATACAAAGGAATATAGCGGAGTTTATCTAAATAGCTTGTTTACTCATGTTGTCCTAAGACTAACTTTTGACCATTCATGGGCAGGATGGCTGTCTTGGGAGGAGGGCGGCCAGATTAATTACCCACAGGTGTGTTGACTCAAAACCTTTGTCATTTAATGTGTACTGAATAAATGCCGGCAGGGCCAGCTAGTCGAGGCCACAGCTGCTACTCTTTACAGTACCTTCCTTGGTGTTTGTGAGGCGCCCAGACCCTTAGCTGGAAGGACAAGCAGAATATCTGTGTCACTGTATGTTATTCATCCATCGTTGGGTCAGGGTCTGTGGGACGGACCCCCACAACCTCACACCAGGGAGCAGGCCTCCAGCCTTCTGAAAGTCACTTTCCCAGAGGCCACCTTCCTCCCACCATGCAGTCACAGCTGTGTACCTGCCAGTCCACCCTGCTGCCTTGGGGGGGTCCCATGAAGTCCGGCTCTGTCTTTCTAGCTTTGCACATCTGTGCTCTGTGCAGGGCCTGGCATTTAGCAAGTGCTCTGGCAATGAAGGAAGGAACTTCCCTAGAAGGTGGGAGGGGTCCCCAGATCTTTGTGGCTCACTGTCACGAGTATTTCCAGGTGGATATTTGAGCAGCAGACTGTCATCGGGAAGCAGGCCTTGGGCTCCAAGTCCCACTGGATAGGCAGTTTCTGTTAGCCAGAATCTGCTAGCTTTCTCTCCTGGGCACCGATGAGGTACTGGGCACAGTGGGCTGAGGCCAGTGGCAAGCTGGGCACAGTCATGGTTCTTTCAGTTTCTGTTTCCTATTAGGGACCGATAATGGAATTAAGGGGCATGGAGAAGAGTGAGGCAGATGGTCCATGCTTCTGGACAGCTCTGAGGACCTAGATGGTGGGTGCAGGGGTCACTGGAGGGGATGTCAGAGGAGCCATAAGGGAATCACAAAGAAGAAGCAGGGAGTGGGTTGGGGTCAGAGTTTGAAGCCAGCTATCAGAGGAGGGAGGGCGCTGGCAGCCTTGCATTGTGTGTGGGGTGGAGAGCACAGCCCAGGAACAACGGTGATGGGGGAGGGAAGGGGTGAGGTGAGGCTAAAAGAAGATGCAAGCTGCTGCTAAGGAGGCTGGGTTTTACGTAATAAGTGACTGGGAGTCATGAGCACCAGAAGATGATGCAGTCCACACGTGGCCACTCAGGAAGACAGCCGCATCTTCTGTGAGGACATCTGGGGAGAGCTGTCACCCGGGCAGGATGGTCTATGCAAGGTCTGCTGCAAACTCAGGTGCTAGCCTGGGTAGTGGCTGAGAAAATGAGCAGCTGGGACACTGGATGAGCTGGGCTGGGAAGGGTGAGGCTGTGTGGTGCATCACCAGTCAGATGCCTGGGGTTGCAGGCTGGGAGTGTGGAAGGTGTGCCCAGGATTTAGAGTTCACTGGGCGTGGAGAAGTAGGGGTAGGGGACAGGGGGAGGAGAGGGGATAGGGAGAAGTGCATTCTAGATCCAGGAGAATAAGATTTAGCAGCAAACTTACTTTGTTCAGTTCATTTCCACATGAGGCTGTGCAAGTGAGAAATGAAGTGTCTCCTCATTACCCTTAATTCTGTCAATGTTAGGAAGCAAGAAGAATCCCTTCTTCCAGCCCTGGGGTTGTTAGTTTTGCTGAAAAGCACCCTGTGCTTCTCTTTTTTTGATTTCAGAGAAGGGGTACATTTTCCTTCAAGGAAAGGGGAGCCAGTTCTGGGACCTATCAGAACGGCACCTCTGAGGTTTGCTGAAGTACTTGCCAGGCTGTTCAGAGGCCCTATTAACACAGTCAGTTAACACATAATTTGTTTTATTTGTTTATTTAGAAATAGGGTCTTGCTCTGTTGCCCAGGCTGGAGTACAGTTGCATGATCTTAGCTCACTGAAGCCTCGACTTCCTGGGCTCAAGTGATCCTCCTGTCTCAGCCTCCTGAGTAGCTAGGATCATAGGTGTGAGCCAAAATGCCTGGCTAATTTTTTTGTGGACATGGGGTTTCACTATGTTGCCCAGGCTGGTCTCAAACTCCTGAGCTCAAGCGACCTACTTGCCTTGGTCTCCCAAAGTGCTGAGATTATGGGCATGAGCCACCACGCCTGGCCATAATTTGTATATGTATTATAACTGTATTCATACAATAAAGTAAGCTAGAGAAAGAAAAATGTTATTATGAAAGTCATAAATGAGAGAATATATTTACTATTCATTAGGTGGAAGTAGATCATCGTAAAGGTCTTTACCCTCATTGCCTTTACATTGAGTAGGCTGAGGAGGCAGGAGAGGAGGGGTTAATCTTGTCTTGGAGTGGCAGAGGCAGAAGAAAATCTGCAACTAAGTGGGCCCAAGCAGTTCAACCCCATGTTGTTTAAGGGTCAACTGTATTTCAAATGAGGAAAGCTCAGGCTAGACTTAGAGAAAGGTAAACAGGAGAAAAGTAATCATTAGCATGAAATACTTATGAATTAGAATGCTGTTCACCTCCTCCCTGTCAAACAGCTGTTTGTACCTGGCTCAGGCCCCCTATTATTGTTCCAAAGTGTCAATAAAATTCCACCTGTACCTTCATTGGCTCCTTATCTTCATATAGACCCAGATTTTTGTGCATGCATCTTAGCTCAGACTGCTGTAAGAGAATACTAAACTGGGAAGCTAAAGCAACAGACATTTACTTGTTTCTCACAATTTTGCAGGCTGGAAGTCTGAGATCAGGGTACCAGCATGGTCAGTTCTGGTAAGGGCTCTCTTCCTGGCTTGCAGACAGCCACTTTCTTGCTGTATCCTCAAATGATAGAGAGAGAGAGAAAAAACTCTATAGTCTCTTCCTCTTCTTATAAGGGCACTAACACCATTATGAAAGACCCACATTCATGACCTCATTTAAGCCTAATTACCTCCCAAAGGCTTTACCTCCTAATACCATCACATTGGGAGTTAGGGTTTTAACATATGAATTTTGAGTGACACAAACATTTAGTTCATAATAGTATAGTTACCTTGTTCTCCCAAAAGCTTTTTTCATTCTTACAAAGGAGTTAACACTATCTAGTTAATAACATGACTTTGAGGGCTAAGAGATATGCTGGTTGGAAAATGTCTAATATATGATGCCTGGCTCATAGCTGGAAGCAACACATCATAGCAATAGTCATTATTGTTTAGATATTTAGTGCTTTTGTGGTTCAGTTCTAAACTTTTGTAATTTTCACTGTGATGTCATTCCACAGTAAATTTTTTACCTGGAACATGGACTATAATTTATTTTAATTATTATATGCCTAAAAAAGTAAATATATTTTCCTCTTACTCTTGAATGAGTAACAGTTTAGCTAGGTATAAAATTCTATATTGATAGTAAGTTTCTCTTGGCACTTTGTGAGTTCCTCCCATGTTTTCTGGCATCTGTTTCTGATGATGTTCCTCCTATCAGTTTTCCTTTTTTTGTAGATAATCTGTTTTATTTTCTCCAATGAGATTTTTTTCTTTATCCTGAGGTGTCTCACAGTTTCACTGTAATATATAGACACATAGATATATCACAGTGAAAATACAAGTTTCTATGTATCCATATCTAGTGAATTCTAACTTTATTACTGGAAAACTTCAGATATTACCTCTTTGAACATCACTTCTCTCTCATTCCTTTTATTCTTTTCTTCTAGAATTCCTATTAGCTGTATGTTGATGCCTGTCAGTGTACCTTCTATATCTCTTAGCTGCCCTTTCATATTTTAAAAAATATATTTTCCCTCTTTGTGTTGAATTATGGGTGATTTCTACCGTACTGCCTCCTAAGTAGTGGATCTCTCTTCCACCATGACATCATAGAGTTTATCCAATACTTCTGAGTTTATGTATTTTTTTTTTTTTTTTTTTGAGACTGGGTATCACTCTGTCACCCAGACTGGAGTGCAATGGTGTGATCATGGCTCACTGCAGCCTCGATTGCCCAGGCTCAAGCAATTATCCCACCTCAGCCTCCCAAATAGCTGGGACCACAGGTGCATGCCACTATGCCTGGCTAATTTTTAAATTATTTGTAGAGATGGGGTCTTGCTATGTTGCCCAGGCTGGTCTCAAACTCCTGGGCTCAAGCTATCCTCCTGTCTCAGCTTCCCAAAATGTTGGAATTATAGGAGTGAGCCACTGTGCCTGGCCTGAGTTTATGTATTTTAATACCTATATTTTTCATTTCAATTGGTTCTCTTTTATAACTTGCTTTTGTTTTATTTTGCCTATTTATTGTTTCATAGTTTGTTTTTATAAATGGTTGTTAGTCATTCCTTTATATCTGTGAGGATCCTAAACATTTCTCAAGCACTTGTTAATAGTTGACATACTACATAATTTAAAATTTTTTCTGTCTCTTCCCCTAGAATGTAAGTTTCAAGAAGGCAGTTGTATTAGTCTGTTTTCACAGTGGTATAAAGAACTGCCCGAGACTGGGTGATTTATAAAGAAAAGAGGTTTAATTGATTCACAGTTCTGCATGGATGGGGAGGCCTCAGGAAACTTACAGTCATGGTGGAGGGGGAAGAGGCACATCTTACATGGTGGCAGGGAAGACAGAGCATGCAAGACCTGGAAAAACTGCCTTATACAACCATCAGATCTCGTGAGAACTCACGATCACGAGAATAGCATGGGAAAATCACCCCCATGATCCAAGCATCTCTCACCTGGTCCCTCCCTTGACACATGGGGATTATAAGGGATTACAATTCAACATGAGATTTGGGTGGGGACACAGAACCAAACCATATCAGCAGTCTTGTTTTGTTGATTATTGTATCTTCAGCACCTAAAACACTGTCTAGGACATGGTAGGTGCTTAGAATATTTGCCAAATAAATAATCAGTTCTTTCAAAAGTCAGCATCACATTGCCCTATCATTTTCACTTCTTCTGAAGTGAATTTGATTCCTACCATTGCATTTTTAAATTACATTTTTTGATTGCCTTTTTAGTCTTTCTCTTGTGGGAGTTATTATTAGTAATTTTAGTCTCTATGCTCATTCCCTTTTAAAGTAGTGGTTTTGCAGTAGCTTCTTTTTGGTCCTCGCAGCCCCCAATTCAGAACCAGATTTTCAATTGTCAGCTCAGTTATCTATACTGCCATGATTTTGGGACATTGCTGATCCCATCACTGAGCCAGGGGACCTCTTTGGCAAGGTTCCTCCTCAACGGGGATAAGAAGCTTTGTATAAGTCTCAGCCCCAGCATTTTATATTCCTGGTTCTGGGGTGTGAAAGCCCCACCCAGTTTCTTTACTGGGAACCCCTGGTCATGTATAGTTCACCTTTTATCACAAGAGAAAACTCCTGGCCATCTCTGCCTGAGTGGTGACCTGGAGAACCTACAGAACCATTTCTGCTGTAGAATTGTATTTCTCTGTTTCTCTGATCCTTGGAGATGCTGATCTTTTTTTTTTTTTTTTTCCTGGAATGCAGTGGTGTGATCTCAGCTCACCGCAACCTCCTGGGCTCAAGCGATTCTTATGCTTCAGCCTCCCGAGCAGATGGCAGTACATGAACGTGCTACCATGCCCGGCTCATTTTTATATTTTTAGTAGAGACAAGGTTTCACCATATTGCTTAGGCTGGTCTCGAACTCCTGACCTCAGGTGATCCACTAGCGGCAGCCTCCCAAAGTGATGGGATTACAGGCATGAGCCACTGCACCCGGCCAAGATGCTGATTTTTTGGAGCAAGGCTTGGACTTTCATTTTAAAAATTTTTGTGGCCGGGCGCGGTGGCTCAAGCCTGTAATCCCAGCACTTTGGGAGGCCGAGACGGGTGGATCACGAGGTCAGGAGATCGAGACCATCCTGGCTAACACGGTGAAACCCCGTCTCTACTAAAAATACAAAAAACTAGCCGGGCCGAGGTGGTGGGCGCCTTTAGTCCCAGCTACTCGGGAGGCTGAGGCGGGAGAATGGCGTAAACCCGGGAGGCGGAGCTTGCAGTGAGCTGAGATCCGGCCACTGCACTCCAGCCTGGGCGACAGAGCGAGACTCCGTCTCAAAAAAAAAAAAAAAAATTGTTGTATCTTATGTATTATTGTTAGGTGTTTGGAGTGGTGGTGGGGGGGTCTTAATGCATGGACTTACAGTACCATTGTGCCTGGAAGGCATTTGTATCCCCATGAAACCTATTGGAACAGCAGGCCTGCGGGTTTCACTCTGGAATGGCTGCAATGCTGACGTTGGAGGACATGTTAAAGCTCACCTAGCTCCACCTCATCTTACAGAAGCAAGGCCCAGTGGCTTGCTTCAGGCCCCGCATTTTGTTAGCCTCAGAGCCAGGAAGGTAGACGTGACTCCGCGCCTGGGCCTTTGAACACTTGCCTTTGAACATCTGATGTTTTTCACGCAGAATGGCCTTCCTGCTTTGCTGCTGTCTGAGCCTCACAGTTTAAGGGTCAGCTCTAGTTCTACCCAGTTTTCTGTAGTCTTTTCTTCTTCCCCAGGCATATGGCACTTAAAAGGAAGGGAAAGAGCATAGGTTTTAATCATTACTTAGTGCTGACCCTGTAGTAGCTCTGCATGTGGGCTGGGCGGGGTGTCTTCACAGTTAATGCTGTGTGAACGCTCACATTTTGTATACGCCACTGCTCTCTAGTGGTCAACCCAGGCATCAACTGTGTGGTCTGGAACAGTGAGTAAAGCCACCCCAAGCCGTTCGTAGCAAATATTAAGGTTCTCATAGTCATAACTTTCCTACCATTCATGAGAGAAAAAATTCAAGTCCTGTTTATTTGATCTTTCAAAGCCAAATACATGATATTTATTTATATAATCAGAAACTATATATCCACCTCTATATGTAGAGGTACACACATTCTCCTATTGAAGTTGATCATTTAAGCAGCACTGTCCCATAGAAATATCACGTAGGGCTGAGACCAGGCATGGTGGCTTATGCCTGTAATCCCAGCACTTTGGGAGGGTAAGGAAGGAGAATTGCTTGAGCCCAGGAGTTTAAGACCAGCCTGGGCAACATAGCGAGACCCTGTCTCTACAAAAAATAAAAAAATTAGCCAGGGGTAGTGGTGCACATCTGTAGTCCCAGCTACTCAGGAGGCTGAGGCAGGAAGATCACTTGAGCCCAGGAAGTTGAAGCTGCAGTGACCCATGATTGTGCCACTGTACTCCGGTCTGGGTGACGAGACTCTGTCTCCAAAAAAAAAGGAATATAACATGAGCTACATAGTAACTTAAAATTTTCTAGTACCCACATTAAAAAAATACAAAACATGTTAAATTCAGTTTAATGATATAATTTTTTTAGCTGAATATATCCAAAATATTATCATTGTAACGTGTAATCAATGTAAAAATTACTCATGAGATATTGTATGTTCTTTTCTTGACAAGTTTTTGAAATTTGGTATGAATTTTACACTTATAGCACATTTTAGTTCAGACCAGTCACACTGCAAGTGCAGGTAGCCACATGGGACTAGTGGCTACTGCTTAGGACAGCAAAGGTCCACGGCAGTGGTTTCCAAACTCTGTCCTTGCTATTGCAACCTCCAGGGAGGGGAGAGGAGCTGAAGTTTAAGTTGATCACCAATGGCCAGTGGATTTATCAGTCATGCCTCATAACAAAGCAGCTTCCATAAAAACCCAAAGAGACAATGTTCGGAGAACTTCCAGATAGCTGAGCACATGGAGGTTCTTGGAGGGTGGTGTGCTCAGGGAAGGTATGGAAGCTCCATGCCTCTTCCCCCGTACCTCACCCTATGCCTCTCTTTGTCTATCTTCTTTGTAATATCCTTCCTAATCTGGTAAACATGTTTCCCTGAGTTCTGTAAGCCACTCTGGCAAAATAATCAAACCTAAAGAAATGTTGTGGAAAGCCCAGCTTGAGGATCTGTGACTGGTATCTGGAGGAAGAGGGAGGCAGTGGGGACTGAGCCGTCAACCTGTGGGATCTGATACTACCTCCAGGTGGACAGAGTCAGAATTGAATTGGAGGATACCTCTGCAGCTCACATCTGCTGCTGAATGGATTGCTTGCATGTTGGTGGGGCAAAACCCCCAAGTATTTGGTCATGGAAGTCTGTTGTTTTTTTGAGACAGAGTCTTGCTCTGTCACCCAGGCTGGAATGCAGTGGTGCAATCTTGGCTCACTGCAACCTCTGCCTCCTGGATTCAAGCAATTCTCATGCCTCAGTCACCCAAGTTGCTGGGACTACAGGCGTGCGCCACCACACCTGGCTAATTTTTGTATTTTTAGTAGAGAAGGGGGTCTTACCATGTTGGCCAGGTTGGTCTCAAACTCCTGGCCTCAAGCTATCTGCTTGGTTTGGCCTCCCAAAGTGCTGGGATTATGAGCTTGAGCTACTGAGCCCGGCTAGAAGTCTTCTGTATTGACGCTGTTGGTGGTGTGAGAGCAGAAGAAACACTGTTCATGTTTGTTCCACTCACCTTGGCTGTTGCCACACACCTTGGAGGATGACATTGCAGTTTTTTGTGCCTCCTTTTAAATGCAGAGCAATGGAAGCTGATAAAACGCAAGAAGAGAAAGCCATTGTTTTATGGGGAAGGTCGTTAATATCCTCCCAGGCTTTTAACAGGCCTAAATCTGAGGTGATACAGCATCAGTTTGTCCCATTTCATGGGGCTGAGGGACAGAGGAGGAAGAATCTTTTTTGGAAGCGGGAGTTTTCCCTCCTTTTGGAAGAGGAGTTTTACCTGTGCACTCTGGAAGGAGCATCTCCTTGCAGTTGTTCCAAGTTGCAGACTGGTCTCAGGGTCCTCTCATCTCTAATTGGTGTCCCCCGTGGTTCATCTGTCTGATTGCATGTCCTAGCAAGTCACAGTCCTATCCCAGGCATCAAGGCTGAATTTCAAAGTGTCCTTAAGATATGTCTTCTGGTCACCCTGTTTATAAATGCAGGCCTTAACTCTCCACTCAGCAGCCTCTAGGGCACTCATTAGTAGTTGCGTTTCTTTTTTCAAATATAACCTTTATGGTGGAGTCATAGTATGGAAAAGATGCCAGCAGATTGAAATTTTGTAAATCAAATAATTTTGATTGCTCTGGGAGCTCACAGTTTAAGGAATCCTATGGTGAATTCTTTTGTAGACCTAGTAATCAGCCCTCTCTTTGTTTTAAAAATTCAAGTTTTAATATATTATCTTGCCCGAGGGAGATGATTCCAAGCATATTAAAAATAAAAAAGATGCAAAGAAAAGATCCCATCTTCACGCTCTCCTTCTGTATTTAAATGGTGGTCTGTAATCACAATCATCCAGCTCTCAAGCAATTACACTAAATATTAATGAAAGAACCCTAGTCACACAACTGTACCCAAGGGAAGCTTCTGCCTGAAAGTCAGGGTTAATGGCCCAGCAATTGTTTTAATGGATTTTCGATGAAGTGTGAAGATGACAGGCCAACAAGGGTGAGGTTCCATGACAGAGCACAATTAGCATCTTACCATTAGTACCTGACCTTGTTTCTATTTTTATTTCTTTACAATCCTGGTGAACCGATTCCTTGAGTATTTATTTATTAGTTTATGCTGAACACAACTCAAAAGACCTTTGTTAACTCAGAGTAAGAGCGCCCATCTTCACTGCTTCTGCAGGAGAGGTGCTGTAGCTTTGTTTAGTGGGGGGTGTTGGTAAAGCCCTTCCTGATGATGCTCAGATGGCAAGGCTGACGCCCGCGGATTCTAATGACTGACACACTGCTGCTTTCCACTGGCTCTTTCTAACTCCCTGGCCCTCTGGTTCCAACCCTGTGACTCCGACCCCTGAAGAACTGGGCCTGAGACACCCAGCTCCCAGTGACTGGTCCTCTGCTGGTTCTTTGTCCTCTGGAGTAATTGCTAGTGGTTACAAGCTCGGCCCCTGGAGTCACATTGCCTGGGATAGAATCCTTCCTGTACTAGCTGTGTCTTTTGGCAAATCACTTGGTCTTTTGGTGCCTCAGTTTCCTCAGCTGTAAGATCAGCCCTTAGTGCCTGTGGGCAAGCCAAGGGCCTCGTGCAGAACTCCTCCAGGGTGCCCTGTCTTCTTCCCCCATTTTGAGTCCACCTTCTTAAACCCCAGGACTTTCCTTGACTCCCCTCTTAGCACTTCTGGGAACTCAGATTTTGCTCCCAATCTCTGGTTCCCTGACTGAGTCCCCTCTTTCAGAAAGGCTGCAGAAACTCTTTTTTCCTTGTTTTAAAATTGGTGTTCTAACCTAGGGATTGGCAGACTATAGCCTGCCAACCAAATCTGGCCCACAACTTATTGTTATAAATAAAGTTTTATCAGAAAAAGTCAGGCTCATTCATTTATGTATTGTTTACAGCTGCTTTCGGGCTGCCACAGCAGAAGTGAGTAGTTGTGACAGAGACAGTGGCTCACAAGTCTAAAATATTTACTATCTGGCTTTTTCCAGAAAACATTTACCAATCCTTGCCTGTTATAGGTTGAACGGAAAGATATGTTGAAGTCCTAACCTCCAGTACCTCAGAATGTAACCTTATTTGGAAATAGGGTCTTTACAAAGATAATCAAATTAAAATAAGGTCATTGGGTGGGCCTTAGTCAATATGACTGGTGTCCTTATGAAAAGGGGAAATTTAGACACAGAGACAAACACACACACAGGGAAGATGTTGTGAAGGCAACACCCTGTGATGAGGCAACGCCCTGTGAAGAGTGAGGTGTCTATGCCTGAGGCTACCAGAAGCCTGTAGGGAGGCCTGGAACAGCTCCTTTCTGAGGACAACTGGGTCTTAGACTTTAGGCCTCCAGAGCTGTGAGACAGCAGATTTCTGTTGTTTTAAGTCGTCTGGTGTGTGGCACTTTGTTATGGCAGCCCTAGGAAATGACTGCTCTGCCTAACCATCTCTTTATTCCTCATTGTTCTTTTATGTAACACATTTGTATGTTGTGCCAAGTGACTTCAAGGTGGCCCTCATACACGAGGCAATGGTGTCACCACCCAGTGTGTTCATTTTGCCTGCGGCCCAGAAAGAGCTGATGATCAAGACTGGGGAATTGCAATAGAGAAAGTTTAATTCACGTAGAGATGGCTAAACAGGAGACTAGAGTTATATTATAACTCAAATCAAATTTGGAGGCTAGAGGTTTTCAAGGTTTTTTTGGGAGGCAGGGGGAATGGGTGTTGCCAGTTCGTTGGGGATGCAATTCTAGGGCTGTGGAAAACAGTCCTCGTGTGTTGAGTTCACCTCTGGGTTGGGGAGCCACAGACTGGCTGAGTCTCGAGCCACTTGTCCAGGTGGGCAAGTCTGAAAAAGGTCTCAAACCAATCTTAGGTTCTATAATAGTGCTGTGATCTGCAGAAGTAATTGGGGAGGTTGCAAATTTTCTGACCTCTGGAATAATGGCTGGTAATCTTTTATGTCTACACCTCAACAGCAGCTAGGCTCCGCTCCTCCTCTTAACCTGGTGGTCTTTCATTCATAGATTTTCGTTAGTAAACCGCCTTTCATTTCAAAGGCAGTTTAGTTTTGGGGAAGGGCTATTACTGTTTAAATTACAAACTAAATGTCTCCCAAAGGTAGCTTGGCCCATGCCCAGGAATGATGGAGGGCAGTTTGGAGGTTAAAGACAAAATGGGGGTTGGTTAGATCAGATCTCTTTTGCTGTCATAATCTTCTGTTGTAATTTTTGCAAAGGCAGTTTCAGCAGGGCCAGTCGTCAACTCATTTAACAGGTGACGGAGGCTCAGAGGCTTTGAGGGCCTTATGCAGGGGCCCCTTGTAGGGCAGCAGTGGGGAGAGAACCAGCAATTCCCGAGGGTCCCTTCTGTGTTTTCCTCACGTCACTTCGCGGCCCCCACAGCCAGCTGAGGAATTATAGGAAGAATCAGGCAGTTAAAAGTGTGCTTTCTCTCCCGTCTCACTTCCCTGTCTCTGTGGGCTACTCAGCCACCTTAAGGAGTGTCACTGTTGGAACCAGCCTGCATGGGAGGTGGAACGTCTAGGGAAGTTGTTTCTTCCAAGGACAATGCTGGCCTCACCAGTGTGTGGCAATAAGAGACAGGATTGCTCTAGAGGCTGAAACCACCTTTGCAAAAATCATAAGAGAAAATTATGACAGCAAAAGATATCAGACATAACTAACCCCATCTTGCTTCTAGCCTCTAAACTGTCCTTGTTCATTCCTGGATATAGGCTGAACTAGCTTTGAGAAGGAATTTAGTGTATAGTTTATATAATAGCCTTTCCCAAAAGGCTAAACTGTTCTTGTAAAACAAATGAAAGGCCACCAGCCACCAAGTCAAGACGAGAGGGGCTAGAATTCTAAATATTACCAGCCATTATTCCGGAGGTCATAAAATTTGCAACTTCCCCAGTTACTCTTGAAGGTAACATCACTATTGTGGAGCCAAGATCTGCCTTTTGAGATGTCTTTTCAGGTTTTTACATTTCTAACAACTGGATGGCCCCACCTGGACCTGCCAGCCAGTTTTGGGGCCCCCACCCAGGAACTGACTCAGCAGAAAACAGCTTCTACGGGCCAACCAATCAGTACTCCTGAATCACTGGCCCCCTACTCACCAAATTATCCTTAAAAACTCTGATCCCTGAGTTTTCCAGAAGACTGATTTGAGTAACAATAAAACTCTGATCTCCTGCACAGCTGGTTCTGTGTGAATTACTCTTTCTCTGTTGCAATTCCCCTGTGTTGATAAATTGGCTCTGTTTAGGCAGGAGGCAAGGTGAACCCCTTGGGTGGTTACAGGACCTCTTCTTCGGCCCTGTGGGGTTTGCTGGGACCTGAGGGGGGACAATGGGAGGGGTCCAGAGGCTGTTCCAGCGTATAAAACCACTGTGAAAGTTGGCACTTGCCCTGGTTAAGGCTTGGTCTTGGACGCTGTGGGTTCTCCTGACCTCTGGCCCCAGGTGCCATGCAGTCTGAGGTTCTTGCAGCCATGATCTCTGTCTCTTCCTTGTTCTGCTGTTACAACGATTCTTCCACATCATGGACATTTTGTCAGTTATGACAGGAATTTGGGGACCACAGGTAGGGACAGTCATCCTGAAAGGGATGATCTCCATTTTATAGAAGAGAAAACAGAGTCTCTCTGGGGGTGGGTCTCACAGCCATCAGGGATGATGGTGGCACTGGGAGTGACCCTCATGGCTCTGCAGCTCTTGTGGTCACCCTGGGCTGAGGTGGGGCAGTGTCCATGTGCTTGGCCTCTTTCCCCATCGAACATCATTCAGAATATGATTCCTGTGTGGGGGGTGGGGTGAGGGGAGCGAGAGCCCCAGCATAGACTCTGTGAATGCCCTCCTCCATGCACTGACTATGGAAAGTGCTGGGTGCACTGAGTGTCACTAGCTAAGGTAGGGGAAGATGGAGAACTAGAGGGAGAAAAGCCAGAGTGTTTTCTGGGGAAGAGAAGAAGCAGGAGGCAAAAGAACAGAAGAAAAAAGAGTGAAACTGACCTTGGGATATTAACCTATCCCTCTCATCCCTGCTTTGTCTCTGTACCCCTCCCCTCAAAGTTGAAGGAGGTGCCACCATCCCGGCCTCAGAGACGCCAGTTCCTGAGACTGCCCAGCCCTGGTTCGGCCTTAGCAAAAAGGTGTAACCAGGGGCTGCAGCTGTCCTGGAACTGTGGGAAAGCCTGGGGTCGGGTGTTGGAGGATCTGAAGTTGGAGTTGAGGAAGAGCTGATAGAAGGACTCTGGGAGGGAAGGTCCCACCTCGGCAGGGTGGGACAGGTGCCTGGCACGTCATTGTCAAAGGTGTTGGAACCAGAGTGACTCCATCTTGAATAGGGGCTGGGTGAAATGAGGCTGAGAACTGCTGGGCAGCATCGCCAGGAGGTTAGGCATTCTCAGCCACAGGATGAGACAGAAGGTCACAAGATGCAGGTCACAAAGACCCCACTGATAAAACAGGATGTGGTAAAGAAGCTGGCCCAAACTTGCCAGAACCAAGATGGTGACGAAAGTGACCTCTGGTTACCCTCACTGCTGATTATACGCTGATTAGAATGCGTTAGCATGCTGAAGACACTCCCATCGGTGCATGACAGTTTACAAATGCCCGGAAGTTACCATGTACGTCTAAAATGGGGAGGAGCCCTCAGTTCCTAGGGAAATCTCTGCCCCATTTCCCAGAAAACTCATGAATAATCCACCTCTTGTTTAGCATACGATCAAGACATAAAAATAGCCAGTAGCAGCCCTCGGGGCTGTTCTGCCTATGGAGTAGCCACCCTTTTATTCCTTT
>NW_012107486.1:986189-1010548 GCF_000951045.1 Mandrillus leucophaeus
TTGGCCAGGCTGGTCTCAAACTCCTGACCTCAGGTGATCCACCCGCCTCAGCCTCCCAAAGTGCTGGGATTACAGGTGTGAGCCACCATGCCTGGCCTATTCCTTTACTTTTTAAATAAACTTGCTTTCACTTTACTCTGTGAACTTGCCCCAAATTCTTTCTTGTGTGAGCTCCAAGCGCCCTTCCTTAGGGTCTGGATCAGGACTTCTTTCCAGTAACATCCTGACAGTGGTTAGGGAGCAGGGCTGCTCCATTCCTGCCAGCCGGAGGCTGAACAACAGCTCCCGGATATGCTTATGCCCTTATCCCTGGCACTAGGAGTGTTCACATAGATCAAGAGGGACTTCGTCCATGCAGTTAAAGATCTTGAAGTGATTAGCCTGGCTTATCTAGGTGGGCCCCAGGTAATTACAAAGGTTCTCATCAGAGGGACCCAGGAGTCAGAGTCAGAGGAGAAGGCAGGAAGATCCGGGAAGCACAGACTGGAGGGATGCACTCGCAGAGACCGGACGGCTGTGCTTTGGAGACGGAGGAGGGGCCAAGGCAGGCCATGGATTGTCTTCCCCACGCTTTGGAAGGAACCAGTCCCGCTGATACCTTGATTTTAGCCCCATTAGCCTTATTTTGGACTTCTGACCTCCAGGACTGTAAGAGAATAATACTGTGTTGTTTTAAACCTCTGAGTTTGTGGTGATTTTTTGCATCAGCTGCAGGAAACAGAAAATGCACTGCCTAGATGGACCCTCTGGCTCCCCACTACCCAGGCTGGAGTGGCAGAGGCTGCCAGGAAGAGCCAGGAAACAGGTGAACCCGAGGCCACTCCCTCCCCAGCCTGAGGCAAGCAATTCTGGGAGGCGTGGGGCCGTGTGGGGCCTGCTGAGGACAGCAACCCTTCCAGGTAAGGTTGGGGTCGTCCCTGTGCCCAAGGCAGGAAGGGATCTGAAGCCCAGCCACCCCTCCCTGACCCTCAGGACACCAGCCCCAGTGCAGGGGCCCTCCAGCAGCTGCAGAGCTCCTCTAGCACCTGGTGTGGCACAGCAGCTTCCTTTATCTGATGATACTTCACTGACCACCTAATACAGGCCAGGGCTGCTGGGAGGCCAGGAATATGGCCATGAAGAGCACAGCACGATGTTCCCTCCATCATGTGTGCATGTTCTAGTGGAGGAAGACTGATGGTAAGTAGGTAAATTATGTATATCAGGTGGTGGCAAGGGCTATGGAAAAAATGAGCAAGAGAGGGTCATAGAAAGTGGTAGGATGGAGGGGAGGCAGGGAGGGCTGGATAGAATGCAGTTTGGGCCACGTAGATCTCTGAAGGAAGGAAGAACATTCCAGGGATAGGGACCAGGAGGACACAGGTGCCAGGACAGGAGCATGCTGGGCATTTTCAAGGACAGGATGGAACCCAGTGTGGCTGGCGTGGAGTGAGAGGTGGGGAAGGGATAGGAGCGGAAGTGTGGAGGGAAGATGGCCTGGGGCCCTGTGGGCATTAGCCGGGCTCACAAGGGAACTCTTGGAGGGTTCTGAGCAGAGGAGTGAGCTGCTCTGCACATTCCAAGGGTCCCTCTAGGAGACTTGAGATACCTCCTTGCCCTGTTCTGCAGCTGCGCTGGCTGCAAGGTACAGATTTGGCCCTCAGCTAAATTGCAGGGAAGACAGAGGAAGAGAGAGGAAGGCTCCATTCTCCTGTTTCTTGCCCATTTCTCCTCATCAGTGGAACCCTGCCTACGCATGGTCTTCTTCATTTGTACGCAGCTCCCTGCCCTCCTCAATACCTTACCAATCATTTACACTTTAGTAAAATCGAGGCTATACATCCCATGACCCCTTCTCCAAAGTGACGAATTACGTCTCCAGAAAAGATATGTTGAAGTCCTAACCCCCAGTTACTGCAGAATTTGACCTTATTTGGAAATATGGTCATTGTAGATGAATTAGTTAAGATGAGATCATGCTGGAGTAGGATGGGCCCTTAATCCCATATGAATGATGTCCTTTTAAGAAGATGATGTGGGCCGGGTGTGGTGGCTCATGCCTGTAATCCCAGCACTTTGGGAGGCCGAGGTGGATGGATCACCT
The DNA here is from genome assembly GCF_000951045.1 of Mandrillus leucophaeus. NCBI lineage: Eukaryota > Metazoa > Chordata > Mammalia > Primates > Cercopithecidae > Mandrillus > Mandrillus leucophaeus. Next base: position 988,273 of record NW_012107486.1, read on the forward strand.
GAGGTCAGGAGTTCGAGACCAGCCTGGCCAACATGGTGAAACCCCATCTCTATTAAAAATACAAAAATTATCTGAGTGTGGTGATGGGCACCTATAATCCCAGCTACTCAGGAGGCTGAGGCAGAGAATCACTTGAACCCAGGAGCAGAGGTTGCGGTGAGCTGAGATCGCTGCACTCCAGCCGTGTGGGTGAGCGCGAGACTCTCTGTCTAAAAAAAATCCAAAAAAAAAAAAAAAAAAAAAAAAGGAAGACGATGTGAGATACAAAGGAGGAATGCCATGTGAAGATGGAGGTGGAGGTGGAGATGGGATTAGGCACCTGCATGCCAAGAACAAGGCCAAAGACTGCTGGAAACCACTGTGAGCTGGAAGAGGCAAGGAAGGACTCCTCCCCAGAGCCTCTAGAGGGAGCGGGGCCCTGCTGACTCCTGGATTTCAGGCCTCTGGCCTCCAGAATAATGAGAAAATGAATTTCTGTTGGTTTAAGCCACCTGGTTTGTGGTACTTTGTTATGGCAGCCCTGGAAACGAGTCCCAGGGATGTTTCTTAGGGCCTGATTTCTAATGGTAAAATTTGAGATTTTATCCCATTCAAAGAAATATCCAAAGTCTTATTAGCCTACTAGTCAGCCTTTACCTGAGGACAAAGAGCTTTGTTTTGGGGGAATCCTGGGGCTGTATGGAAATTCCGAAGGGCACATTTGGCTCGATGGCCTGGATGTCTTACCTTTGGGAAGTAGGGAGCTGGGAGGAGCCCAGCTGGACCCCTGCCCCTCTGTTGGATGGGTTTGGCTTAGGGTGTGGGTATTGGTTAGGTGTGGATACAAAGGTTTGGCCTTGCTGTGGCAGAGAAGGTTGATAAAGGGGCCTGGGGAAAATTAAATTAGATGCCAAACTTTGCCTTTTATTTATTTGCCTGAAGATTAAGCTGTCCACAGTTTAATCTGCAGGTCTGTTCATAGGCCAGGGACACAAAATGATGGAGACAGAGTCCCCTTCAAACAAACACCACACATGTATGTTCACTGTGGCATCATTCACAATGGCAGAAGGTGCAGACAATCCAAATGTCCATCAGTGGATGAATGGAGAAACAAACATGGCACACCCGCACAATGGAACGCTCTTCAGACGTAGAAGGAATCAAGTACTGCCCCACGCTACAGCACGGACCAACCTCGAAGACATCATGCCGCACGAAAGAAGTCAGCCAGAAAAGGCCACATACTGTATGATTCCTTTCATGTAATATACCCAGAATAGGCAAAGCCGCAGAGACAGAAGACAGAGACAGAGACAGATTGTCAGGGCTTGGAGGAGGGAGAAATGGGAAGTGGCTGCTTAATGGGTATGGGTTTCCTTTGGGGTGGCGAAAATGTTCTGGAACTAGGTAGTGGTGATGGTTGTCTAAGACTGGGAATGTGCTAAATGTCACTGAATTGTGCAATTGAAAATGGTAAATTTTATATTATTTTACTACAATTTAAAAAAACAGAGTGAGAGAAGACAATCAACAGAGAAACAGATATTTAACATACACGCTATGAAGACCAAGAAGATGGGCTAAGGAGGCAGAGAGTGATGAGGAGGGTGTTATTTTATGGGGTGGTCAAGGCTGGCCTTTCTGAGGAGGATGTGCGGGGAGAGCCAGGCACATGGCTGGGAGGAGACCCTTCCAGGATGTGGAGGAGGAGCAGCAAAGGCCTGGGGCAGAAGCGAGAAGGAGTGCTGGGGAACCAGCAAGAAGCTACCGGGACTGCAGCTGCAGTGGGAGGGGGCGGTGCAGGGAAGTGAAGTGGGGCGGCGGGGAGAAGAGGCCAGGCACCTGTGACCACTGTCAGGGGTGGGAGCAGAGGAGTGGCGGGAGGGGCGAGCGTGGAAGCAGGAATTCAGCCAGGAGGCTGTTGTAGACAGGGATCTGTTTCTGAAGATCCATCAAGACCGGAGACTAAACGCTTGCTTCTTGCTTTGGCTGTGCTGATATTAATTACAGCTCTGCGAATGGCCTCTCTCCTGTCCTCAATTCCAGTGCTGCAGAGTTATGATTAAGCAGATCTGTCACTAAGTGAGGATTTTGTTGTGCTTTTTGAATGCAGTGCCTCGGTATGTTCATTTATTTTTCATTCAAGTTTGTATTGAACGATGTATTATATCTCACATGGTAGGTCTCCTGTGCCCCACTGCCTGGGGCTCCCTGTCCCTCTCCACCTGCTTTCTCTTCCCCCATTGTACTTACTTATCACTACCCAACACATTGGGCATGCATTTGGCATGCTTGGTTTTATGTGTCAAACTTGGCTAAGCTATAAGACCCAGTTATTGAAGCAAACGCTAACCTAGTGTTGCTGTGAATGTATTTTATAGATGTGGTAAGCACTTATGATCAGCTGTCTTTAAGTAAAGGAGATTACCCTTAATAGCTTGGTGGGCCTCATCTAATCAGTGGAGAGGTTTGAAAAGCAAAACTGAAGTTTCCCTATGAAAGAAGAAATTCTGCCCCAGGACTGCAGCATCAATTCCTACATGAGTTTCCAGCCTGCTAGCCCGCTCCACAGATCTCAGACTTGCCAGCCTTCACAACTGTATGAGCCAATTCCTGAGATAAATTCCTTTATACAGGTATGTAATATGTACACATACACACATCTATGTCATCTAGATTTAGAGCTAATCTAACTCCTGGCTCTGTTTGTCTGGAGACCCCTGACTGATACTGATGTGTTTATTTGCTTAGCATCCTCCCTACCCCAGATACAAGCTCTCTAAGGGGAAGGTCTTCTGTCTGTTTCCTTCATGCTGTGTCTGAAGTGCCCAGGACAGCAGCCGGCCATAGGAGGTGTTCAGTCGATATTGTACAGTGGATCTTCATAATTCTTAGTTATTTGTGTGGTTGTCGACTCTGTCTGAAATTCAAGAAAGAAGAAAATAAGAAAAAAGGATAAAAGCACACCGGTCTTATCTGAGGCTGGGGATTTCCCAGTTGGGCCCAGTGTTGTGGATTCTGCAGTTGAGCATGTGTCTGTTTGCGGCTGAAAGAAAGCTGTGGCAGTGAGGAGAGGTTGCAAATTTAAACTCCAGTTCAAGTTCTCCTAGCAACATGCACACCCCCGCTGCTGGCTGGTGTAATCCAAGCACCAGACACGTGCAGCTGGGGCAGTTCGGGTTGCTAGGAGAACAATGACTCTCTTGCTTCCAGAGCTCGTAGGTGACAGCGGTATTACCAGAGGCGCACGAAGTGGGTGTTGCCCTTTGTTTCCCAAGTAATTGTTTTAAAGCAAGGTGAGGAGGAGCCTGGGGAGGGGTAGAATAAGAGAGAAATCATGAATCCTGATTTGTGTTTGTTGGTTTGTTTGTTTAGGAACTAGAAGTTAGTGAAAAGCCTCTTGTTTCAGAATGTGTCCCAAATGGGTTTACAATTAGTGACAGAGTCTGTAGGAGCTTATGAAACAACCAATTCCCCACACTGTTTGGCTCTCAGCATCCACAGACCATCTGGATCAGCTGAGCTTGAAGTGTGGGGGCGTGCATTGGGGGCGGGGTCCAGAAACAAAAAAGATCAAGCTGGCATCGGTTGGGGCGGGAGAGGGATTTGGGTTTTCAGATTTTGCTTTCGCTTAATTACATTCGCAGGCTGTCCTGATCCTTATTCCCCTTCCCCATTGTTTCTGCCCTGTCAGCGGGGTTGACTGGCTGAAAACAAACCAGACCACCCAGGCAGCCAGAAGAACTCGTGCCTGTCCTGGCAGCCCTGACTCTGACTCTGGACGGGTGGTGGTGGGTGGTGGTAGGTGGTTGGGGGGTGGGAGAACAGGGGAGCAGGGCCAAGGACAGTAATATCCCTGGCCACTCTTCATATATGTTGTCACCAATGCTCAAAGCCCTCCATGCCACCACTTCCCTCCTGCAAAGGAGGAAGCTGAGCTGCCAAGGAGCGGCGCAGCTGAGAGCAGCACCAGCTCCGTCTCTCCCGAAGACCACCTACTTTCTCCCATGTTTGCCTGCAGGATTTCATGACGAGACATCGTCTGCTACAGGATTTGCAGGGAAACATGGAGTATCACTTTGGGCCTGTTTTCTAAGAGAATGGCCTGAAGAGAATAGATTCAAGTTTCCTCCCAGAAAAGCCTCTGCTTCAGGAGCAGGTAGCAGAAAAAATACAATATGTTCATAAAACAGGTTTGATTCTCCTCCTGGACACATGGAAAGGCTATCTTTTTTTTTTTTCTGAGATGGAGTCTTGCTCAGCCACTCAGGCTGGACTTGCAGTGGCGTGATCTCAGCTCACTGCAACCACTGTCTTCCGGGTTCAAGCGATTCTCCCATCTCAGCCTCCCAAGTAGCTGGGATTACAGGCACCCGCCATCATGCCTGGCTAAGTTTTGTATTTTAGTAGAGACAGGGTTTCACCATGTTGGCCAGGCTCGTCTTGAACTCCTGAACTCTTCCTGCCTCGGCCTCCCAAAGTGCTAGGATTACAGGCATGAGCCACTGCACCCGGCCGGAAAGGTTATCTTTCTGAGCTTCCACTGCTGTAAGGTGGGGTCATAGTATTAGAGTAGGAAGCTAAGCAGAAATGAGCAGGGCAGGAGAGGACCCCCCCACCGCCCACAGCAATGTCAGGCAACCCTCAGGTGATGGTCAGGCAGTTGTTAACTGTCAATCTAAAATAATAATTGGGCATAGCTGGCACCAAGGAAAGGAAGTCTCCCAATAGAAAACACCTGAAGCTGGTGAGCAGCCGCTTCCTGGGAAGATCTCAGGAGCCGGGCGAGTGGGCTCAAGCATGCGCATTAAGAGGCAAAATGACAGAGTTTAACCTGTATATGACCTTCCTCTAGGAACAGTCGACTAGTAAGGGGAGGAATGCCTCAAATGAGCATGTGCATAACTTCAGTAAACATGCTGTGCATGTGGCCCCTCCCAAGTGCCGGCAGGCCACCACGCAAGTGGGCAGCCCTGGACAGCCCGCCCCTGGGGAAGAATCAAGGGAGGAGAAACAGAAACCCTGGAACCGTGTCAATATATAAAACCTCAAGTCAAGGGCTGAATGGCACACTTGGATCTCTCGAGTCACCCGCTTGGCCCCCTTCGAAGTGTACTTTACTTCCATTTGTTCCTGCTCTAAAACTTTTTAATAAACTTTCACTCCTGCTCTAAAACTTGCCTCGGTCTCTCCCTCTGCCTTAAAACTACTTCTGCCCCTCAGCCGAATTCTTTCCTCTGATAGGACAAGAATCAAGCTGCTGCACACCTCTGCAAATTCACCGCTGCTAACAATGGGGCTGGTTTTCTGGCCCGCGGAAGGTGAGCTAAAGGGATGAGCAGCCCTGCCTGGCACGGTCCTAAAACCTGCCAGACCATCCTCCCTCTATTCTCTTCCCGTCTGCTTGTTGGATGCAGGAGACCCAGGATGGGACTCCAAGGCCCTGAAAAACAGTAGAGCTACTTGGGAGGAGCCCGGGTCCCCGAATACCTTAGTGGAGTAGAATGTCCCCTACACTCAACTCATATTGGACTCTGAAGGCAAAACTCGCCTTTGTTGTGTTGAGCCACTAAGCTTTGGGGGGGCATCTGAAACAGGCTGTGCTGATTAATACAGAGCAGACAGGAGGGCACGGGAGATGACCAGTTTTGTGGGCTGGGAGAGAGGCAGTGGGATTTGGTGGAGGTGTTTCCGTGAGGAGGCAGAAAGGAGCCTCCTGCGGATAGAAAGTTGAAGTGGAATGTGCTGCCCTAAATTGAGAAAAGAGAGCGAGTGTGTGTGCACCCTCTCATATTTGTAAATTAGAGTTAACACCTCTGGTGGGGCCCTCTGTAAACTGTAAATACAGATAATAATGAAGGTTTGTATTGCATACTCACTTTCTAAGTGCTTTAGATGGATGATCTCATTTAACCCTCATAATATCCCAATGAGGTAGGAACTATTAATATCAACCTCATTTTAGAGGTGAGAAAACTGACCCCAACAGAGATGAAGCACTTTCCCCAACACCACTAGAAAGCAAGTGGCAGAGCCAGGATGGAGTTGAGGTGTCCAGGCTCTTGAACTTGCCTCTTAACCATGATGTCTCTCTCTATGGACTATGCACTAACAGCTTTCTAATGAGGATGAAGAATTCTGCTGTTATACCTGGTTGTGTAAAATAAAGCAGGAATTTGGTTGGCTTAAGTGTTCTAGGTCGCTAAAGAAGCCATGCCATTCAATCCTCTCTGAAACGGTGCTGTATATTCCTGGAAGCATCCTAGAGGGAACAGGGAGTGCTGGGCTGATGGGGGAAAATGAGGGTCGAGAATGGGGGAGGCCAGCCTGCATTATTTGTAGGCTCAGAGGAAGGGTCCTGAGTGGAAGGCTAAAGGAGCCACCATGGCTAGACCCATGCTCTTCTGACCCTGGTGCCACCCAGGAGTGCGTCTCACTGCTAGGAATGGCCAGCCCTGGCACATCCGGAGAAAGGACTGTTGGTGGGAAGAGACCTGGGACACCCTCTCCAGACTGTGTCCTGTGAAGGAGGATGGGTCCCAAGGTGGGAAACGTATCCTATACATCTTTTTTTTGAGACGGAGTTTCACTCTTCTTGCCCAGGCTGGAGCGCAATGGTGTGATCTCGATTCACTGCAACCTCCACCTCCCGGGTTCAAGCGATTCTCCTGCCTCAGCCTCTCAAGTAGCTGGGATTACAGGTGCGCACAACCACACCCAGCTAGTTTCTGTATTTTTGGTAGAGACAAGATCTCACCATGTTGGCCAGGCTGGTCTCAAACTGCTGACCTCAGGTGATCCATCCACCTTGGGCTCCCAAAGTGCTGGGATTACAGGTGTAAGCCAACACACCCGGCCTCCTATACATCTTTATATCTTATACAAGAGAGGTGTTGAATCCACATAGCAAATCCTTAGCAAGGGCCTACTATGTTCCAGGAAATGTACTAGATGCTGTGATAGTGAACCATGGCATGGCTCCTTCCTCATGGACCTTTCAGTCTAGAATCTTCATTAGAGGAGGAGCTGAAGGTCATCGGCACTATAGAGGTGGGGATAGGATGGCAAAAGGGCTCAGAAGTTCAGAAACCTCCAAAGGTAAGCCATACAGTTTGACTGGGATGGGGTTGTTTATTCACAGGTGTTTTCAGACAACTGGAAGCTGTTCCTAATGGCAATTTGTCCACAAGAACTTATACAGTGCATTTTAGAGTTGCGGGAGAGTGAAGGAGCCTTCACCTGGCTGGCTTCCCCCAGGCAGCCAGAAGGGGAGCTCTTGAGTGGGAATTTGGATAACTCTTTTTTAGGACCAGCAGAAATGATGCCCAGAATAGGGTCTTTCCATTTTCAATGTCACTTTGCATGAACAGCTACTTGAGAGGCTGAGGCAGGAGAATTGCTTGAACCTGGAAGGTGGAGGTTGCAGTGAGCTAAGGTCATTTGGGATTAATTAAATCTACATTTAATTTTCTCAGTGCCACAGGCACTCAGATGGAGCTGAAACCTTGCATTGAATTAGGAAGAGAAGCAAAATCACTGGTGGGTCTAGAGCCTGCAGACATGGTTTGCTGCTGGGACACTGCATGGAGGCAGCTGTGCTTTTCCCCACTGTCTCTCATGCTTCCTTGGACAGCAGCTTTCGGTAGCGTAAGTGTTGGATGCTCAAGTGATGTTTGGCCTTAGGGTGCGGGCAGACTTGGTGTCCTCATTCCCTCAACAGATGTGCTCCGAGTGGGAACAGCCTCCCTGTGCCAGGGATGTGTCTGTCCCCTGCTCATGCAAGCAGTGCTGGGAGTGCACAGGCAATGTGGGTGGGAGCTTGCTCATTGTCTTCATATTTCCTTTAAGCTCTGAGACCCCCACGCACTCTCCACATCAGGTTTAATGCAACTCACACAGACTTACAGATGATCAGGGCAGAATTCCAAAAATATCCCTCTGCGGTCACCTCTCCTAAGCTCCAGCCCTCGTTCCTAGTTGCTTTCTGGATGTCCTGCAACACTTCCCAATCATTATGTCCTCCTTTCACTCCACCACCATTTATTCAGAGTCTTCTCTGTGCCAGGCCTTGCTAGTGGTGAAGAACAAAGAGTCAAAGAAGAGCTAGCCGTGCATCGGTTCAAACGGCCACCTCCTTCCTCCACTGGACTAAGCATTCCTTGCTCCACAGCGAGTTCTCAGCACCTGGGAGTTAGAACATAGTAGGTGCTCAATAAATACTGTCCCATACATGTTGGATAAACTAAACACCTGTCTTCAAAAGGCTTTGGGAAGATTGAGGAAACAGAAGTGAACCAGTAACTGCAGTTCACCCAGCACAAGTGTTAGGATGGAGGTGAGTGAGAAACTGTACTGGGGAGGAAGAAGGGCATTTGACTAAATCTGACTGTGGGACTCGGGGGCTGCTTCTAGGAGAAGGCAATGCTGGAGCTGAGAACTGAAGAATAAGTGAGACAGCCTGGTGAGGAAGGGGAGGGGAGCTGGGGGAAGGATATTCCAGCTCTTGACTACAGCAGCCCAGGGACACCACTGCAGGTGTATTCTGCGAGCAGTGGTAGTAGGTGAGGTGGAGAGGTCTGGGGTAGGTGGTCAGGCTCATTTTTCTGCAAACCAGCCCCACCTTCCTCATCTTCCCAGATTCTCTGGTGGGCACCCTCATTGTCCTGTAGCCATTAGAGCAATCTTCCGCAGTCCAGCTTGTCTCTTCCTTGGGATGAAGCCCTCCAGGTTCCATGCTCGCTCCACCTGGGGCCTTTGGTCTAGCTCCACCACCCCGCCCTTACATTCTGCTTGCCTGGGTTGCTGTCTCTGCATTCTAACTGGTCCTCTTGCCCCTTGTTTGGCTCTAATTCATCCTACACACTTCTGCCAGAGTCATCCTTTTAACACTCAGATCCTTCTCCTGCTCATAGCTTTCAGTGGCTCCCAGGTACCTACTAAATTAGGTGAAAACTTTTTTTTTTTTTAAGAGACGGGGTCTCATTGTCATCCAGCCTGAAGTGCAGTGTCACAGTCACAGCTCACTGTAACCTTGAACTCCTGGGTTTGTTACATAGATATACACGTGTCATTGTGGTTTGCTGAACCCGTCAACCCATCATCTACATTACGTATTACTCCTAATGCTATCCCTCCCCTTGCCTCCCACCCCCCGACAGGCCCTGGTGTGTAACGTTCCCCTCCCTGTCCATGTGTTCTCATTGTTCAACTCCCACGTGTGAGTGAGAACATGCGGTGTTTGGTTTTCTGTTCCTGTGTTAGTTTGCTGAGAATGATGGTTTCCAGCTTCATCCATGTCCCTGCAAAGGGCATGAACGCATCTTTTTTTATGGCTGCATAGTATTCCATGGTGTATGTATACCACATTTTCTTTATCCACTCTATCATTGATGGGCATTTTGGTTGGTTCCAAGTCTTTGCTATTGTGAACAGTGCTGCAATAAACATACGTGTGCATGTGTCTTTATAGCAGAATGATTTATAATCCTTTGGGTATATACCCAGCAATGGGATTGCTGGTTCAAATGGTATTTCTGGTTCTAGATCCTTGAGGAATCGCCACACTGTCTTCCACAATAGTTGAACTAATTTACACACCCACCAACAGTGTAAAAGTATTCCTATTTCTCCATATCGTCTCCAGCACCTGTTGTTTCCTGACTTTTAATGATCGCCATTCTAACTGGCGTGGGATGGTATCTCGCTGTGGTTTTGATTTGCATTTCTCTAGTGACCGGTGATGATGAGCTTTTTTTCATATGTTTGTTGGCTGCATACCTGTCTTCTTTTGAGAAGTGTCTGTTTATATCCTTTGCTCACTTTTTGATGGGGTTGTTTTTTTCTTGTAAATTTGTTTGAGTTCTTTGTAGATTCTGGATATTAGCCCTTTGTCAGATGGGTAGATTGCAAAAGTTTTCTCCCATTCTGTAGGTTGCCTGTTCACTCTGATGATAGTTTTGTTTGCTGTGCAGAAGCTCTTTAGTTTATTTAGATCCCATTTGTCAATTTTGCCTCCAAATTTCTATGGAATCCTATGTGTCTTTCTTTTCTTTTTTTTTTTGAGGCAGAGTCTCGCTCTGTCGCCCAGGCTGGAGTGCAGTGGCGCAATCTGGGCTCACTGCAAGCTCTGCCTGCCGGGTTCACACCATTCTCCTGCCTCAGCCTCCTGAGTAGTTGGGACTACAGGCACCCACCACCACGCCCGGCTAATTTTTTTTTTTTGTATTTTTAGTAGAGACGCGGTTTCACCATGTTAGCCAGGATGGTCTCGATCTCCTGACCTTGTGATCCGCCCGCTTCGGCCTCCCAAAGTGCTAGGATTACAGGCGTGAGCCACTGCGCCCAGCCTCTATGTGTCTTTCAAGGCCAGTGTTAAACTCTGCTGTCTCTGTGAAGCCTTTCCCAACTCCCTGATGAAGCCATATTCTAGCTCTTCCCTCCTCCTTCAGCACTGTGCTAGCCTCCCTGCTGAGCTGGAGGGTGATGGCTCCTTATCAAAGCTATTGGCAGTACTGAGGTGCTAATCCATGTGTAAGGGCTAGGGCATCCAGGCAGACCTAGACTCTAGCAACCACTACCTGCAAAGTCCCAGAGGGAGCCCTAGAGGAAGAATAGAGGAGGAAGTTACCTTGGCTGGTAGCTGGACTTGGACCATAAACCCCATGCAGAGAACTAGGGTCAGCTGGGCTGAGTATGGGGGCCTTGTTCTCCCCAAATCTCTGCTCTTCTTGTGCTCTAGCCAGCCACATGGAAGGACAGTGCCTCAGCCTGGGCCCATGAAGTGCATCTGCTGGGTGAACAGAGAACCTCTGCAGCCACATCCTCAGCTTATCTTTTATGCATAGTGACCACACCCACTTGCAAATATGTACTGAAGTCTGGCCAACCAGATGAGTGCTCTTCTTCCTTGGGTCAGAATGAGAGGTGGGGTGAGGGAGTCTTGAGATCTTCTCATCTTGCCTTTGAAGTCCCCCAATACCCAGCAGAGTGCTGAAGCCAGAGTAAGAGCAACAGGGAATTGTTGAATTAATTTGAAACCAATACTGCTACCATGGGACTGGGTCTGCCCCTCACCTCAGAAACCAGGACCTGGAACTTCTAAACAGGGTGAGAATTGACATCAGAGTGTTGTCCACTTGGCTGCTAGGCGTCTCATCCCTCTGCCTGCCTCTGTGCGAGTGCACTTAGACAGTTGAGCTCAGTAAAATCCAACAACCCACGCCGCTTGGGGGACTCAGAAGAGATGTCTGTCAAAGCTCCCTCCCAGAGATTCTGGCACTCTGGAGGACCACAGAGGAAATAGATATTGCATGGTACCATGTGATGCAAGGAGGAAGAAAAGCCTGAGAAACAGAACCAACTGGGACAAAAACACTGTGCAGCAGAAATACACAGGCTGTGATGGCGTATGCGCCCCTCTCTACTTAGGAAGGAAGATAGTAAGAGAGGGAAGGAAGACAGTAAGAGAGGGAAGGAAGACAGTAAGAGAGGGGAGGGAAAAGGAGGGGGCTGCTAGGATCCGCACAGGACCCTGCATGTCGAAAAGGACTTTTAGGGCCGGGCGCGGTGCCTCACGCCTGTAATCCCAGCACTTTGGGAGGCCGAGGTGGGCGGATCATGAGGTCAAGAGATGGAGACCATCCTGGCCAACATGGTGAAACCCCGTTTCTACTAAAAATACAAAAATTAGCTGGGCGTGGTGGTGGGCACCTGTAGTCCCAGCTACTTGGGAGGCTGAGGCAGGATAATGGCATGAACCGGGAGTCAGAGGTTGCAGTGAGCCGGGATCATGCCACTGCACTCCAGCCTGGTGACAGAGTGAGACTCCGTCTCAAAACAAACAAACAAACAAACAAAACACAAAAAACAAAAACAAAAACAAAAAACGGACTTTGAGGAGATGTGTTAATCAGAGGAGCTGAAATCCCTCATTCGGGTCTGCCCTGCCCTGCCAGGTGCTGGGCCCCTGCTCAGCTTGCCCCAATCCTCTCTCCTGAAGCAGGTGTTCTCGCTTTCCCCGCAGCTGCTACCCATGGTACACAGGCAGTGAGGGAATGCTGTTTGGCTCGCTGCTCTATTTTAGGGGTAGAGGTTGGGCCAGGGCTGCCTCTCTCCCTCACTCTGGGGTCAGTTCTTATCCTGCCTTGAGATTCCAGGTCTGAACTCTGAAGTCGGGGACAGCTTTGTTCTCATGATACTGGGCCAATAGTCAGGGGCCTGGGTTCCACCGCTGTGGCTATCAGAATGGGGTCTGCAGGTGGATTTGTTCTTGTGCAAGGAATAGCCCCATACAAGTGGGCAGGCAGAGGTGTTCATGTGCACTCTGGATAGATGCTGGTGGCTGTTGGGATGTCCTAGGTCACTGTGAGGTTCTGTGATTCTGCTTTTGAAGTGGATCAAGTAGGATCGTAGTTAACTTTTGGCTTCTCCGTCCTCCAAACGTCTTTGGGGATTGTAATGTCTATTCTACTGGTTTCCTGAAGAGCGAGCTGCCTTCCAAATTTTATATAGTAAAATCCTTAAGATCATTTAAATTTCCCATATGGAACTTTGTATTTTTGGATCTCAACTGCATGCTCCTTTCTTTCCCCTCCAAACAAAAGTCTCTTGTTTGAGGAGTTTTTAATGTCAGAACTTGAGGGGCTTACTCTTTAAGTAAGTGTATTTGTAATTTCTTGTATTCACCTGGTTACTAAAGCTATCACAGATCGGAAACTTTGAATACCATGGTTTTTGGTCTTCAAAATGCTTTTGTCAGCATTATTTCGTGCACGCCTCACCTCCCCCACCTCCGGAAAGGAGGTTGGGTAGATTTTTATTTTTATCATCATTTTTCCGCAGATGGGAACATCGAGGCACAGATGGGCTGGGCACACGTAGAGTCAGGGCAGAGCTGGGATTAGAACCTGGACTCTACGCCAAATGCTGTTCCCTAGAGACCCCAGCCAGGGAGCGAGGCGCTTCTCCAGCGTCAGGGTGTAGAGTCCCGTCTTTGTCTTCTCATCAGCCCAGAGCTGTGGCGCTGTGGGTGTAATGCGCTCGGTACAGGGAAGCCAGAGATTCCAGGAGCAGGAACCTCAGACTCATGCCAAAGATTGTCCTATGGGAGGGGTCTCCTGGGGCCGGGGATGTCTAACCCACAGGGAGAAAAGGGCCCCTGCAGGCTCTGTGCATCGGCGCCCTTGCAGCCCTGCCCACGGATCACTGCTTCCTGGACTGAATGAACTGCTCTATGACCTACAGGCTAGCAGTCCCTTTGGTGATACGCCCTTCCTTCCACCTTCTCTCCCTTTTGTCAGTCGGGGCACCTCTGGGCCTCCAGGCTCTTGTAGGACGCCTCCGCCGCCGATTCCGCAGGTGGCCACTGGGTGGCGCCCGCGGCATGCGGGCCGAGCCCTTGCTCTGACTGGGGTGGTGCGTCCAACCTGCAGCCTCCCGGACCCCCAGCCCGCAGCGTGGCTGCTGGGGCCCCTTCCGCGAGCCTGGGGGCCTGGCGGAGCTGGACGAGGCTCAGGGTCACTTACAGAGAGACAGAGGTGGGTGGGTGGGTGGGTGGGGACGCTGCAGGTGGGACGGGGTGGGGAGAAGGGGAGGACGCTCGGAGCTCTGACAAGGCGGTGGTTCTTTACCCCAGGGAAACCCTCTCGGGGTGGAAAGGGCCGAACAGTTACCTTGAAAGAGCAGAGGAGAAAATGGTCTCTGCCCACAGGCGGAGTGATCTGGGGAGTGGAGGGCGGGGTGGGGTGTCTTCCTTATCATTTAACACACGTAGCGCTTACTGCCTGCCAGGTACTTCACAAATGTTAACTCATTTACTTCTCAGGATAACCCCACAGACCCCGTTTTACAGCGGAGGACGCAGAGGCACAGGTTACCTCGTAAGTAGCAGAACCTGGACTCTACCCCGGGTGGCCCAGCTCTTCTGCAGCCTCCCCTCCCTCCTCATAGGGTGGGTAGAAGATGCTGGAGGGAGGCAGGTGTACACCCTCAGCGTTTATGGCCTCCTGCTTCATTCATTAGCTCATTCATTCACTCAACAAATCTTGGTGTGGGGCTTCCTGTTGCCCAGGTGTGGTGCTTGCACTTGGGCTACCATGGTTAGTGAAGCCAGCCACAGCCCTTGTCTTTGTGGTGCTGGTGAGGGAGATGGAGATTAATCAACTCGTCACACCACATTCTCCAGATGAGCGTTCTAGAGAAAGGAACGTGCTCTCCCTCGCAGCCCCCTCTTCCTCCTCGTCCACTCTGTCCCTCCCATCCCAGGCCCACTGGCTTATCTGGCCCAGATGTGTCTGCTGAGATGCTAGCTCAGAGCTGAAGAGTGGACGGTGACTTGACTGCGTTGCACAGCCCTTGGGGACTCCCAAGGCAGACCACATCCATTGTCTTTTTTGGTCTTGTCCAGGGCAAGCTGCTGTGAGTCTCTTGGGGAGGCAGCCTTTTTAGAGGGAGTGGGCAGTTCAATTCAGATAATGTTCTAGAGGGGACTGGAGAGAGTCTTTAGTTTAAAGCTGGAACCTGAATCCAGGCTGTCACCTGCTTGGTAGTGTTTGCCGATTTCTGTGAGCCATCTGTTGGTAAGTTTCAAGCCACCAGTGAGATACCACAGAGCAAACAGTTGGGAAGAGAGGCCCAGAAGTGACTCTCACGAGGCTGTGTGGCGCTCCAGCACTCCTCTGGCAGTGTCTCTTCCTAGTTGTATGACCTGAGGCAGTGATTTCACCAATGTAACCTCACTTTCTTCTCCTGTAAATTGGGCCAATGCCACCTCTCCCAGGCTGTTGGTGTGAGGATTAAATGACTTAGTGTTGTCTCCCACTTACTATACCCAGCTCATTTAATCCTTAGAATGGCCTTACACATTCTAATTATTTGGTTGTATGTCAGTTTTTTCCAATGAACTGTGAACTCCTTAAAGGCAGGGACCATGTCACATTTATCTTTGTATCCTCAGTGTCTAGTACAGAGCTTGGCACATAGTAGGTACTCAATAAATGTGTCCTTTTCAAACCCAAAGCTATGGTCTTGTGCGAGTGAAACCTGTGGTCCACCCCTCAGCCCGGGCCTTCTCTGTGAGCCTGGGGAGGGTGGACCTGCGAACCCTTGCACGGATCCTTCCCGAGGAGCCCACGTGGCTGGGTGAGATTTCAGCTTTTCAAAGTCCTTCCTGGGAACCACGTGTCGTCTGAGGGCTGGCTGTCGGAGGATCACCCTGAGCATATTCCCTGGGCACCTGGAGCCCCCCTGCCCTGGCCTGCAGTCTCTATATCTATAGAGGACAGTTTAGGGGCAGGGTCTATTTCACAGACGTGAGCAGGTTGCTGGCTCCTCCCAGCTTCTCAAAATTTCTGGAACAGGGTGTAGGGAACACCAAGGTAATGACGCCATCACCCAAACGTATGCCTATACGTGGGAAAGGAGCCACCCTGGTCCTCTCCCCATGAAGCATAGAATCCGTCCTCAGTCCTGCCAGCCCTAGCTCGGATGCAGCTTGAAAACCTCCCCGTGAGCTTCCACTGGTGAGATGGGCCCTCCTCACATCTGTGTTCCCTGACACCTCAGCTGCTGCCAGAGGCCCCAGCTTGGCACTACACCCTGCCGCCATGAGTTGCACACCCTTGCACCCCTGTTTCCCTTTCTGTTATCCAGTCACTCCTCTGTCTCTAGAGCTGTGTCCCTGAGTAAGGGACATGGCCTGGTGAGCAGAGAAAAGAGCTTCAGGGAGGCTGTCGGCTCTCTGCAGGAGGCTGCAGTAATCATGCTCTTTCTTACTTTCCACGCTGTTTGCTTCTCACCACCCGTGCTAGCTCCTCCCCACAATATCTGCTCAGTGGAGGATGCAAATGCTGTTCTCCAGGGTGGGCCTGGAGCATCTCACATCTCCAAGCCCTACAGGTTTCTTCTCCCAAGCAGCCCATTCCCCTCTCCCTCCTTCATCAGGATAGTGGCCAGGTGTCTTTAACACCTCTTGCCCTGTGTACACTGTATCTCATTAGTCTATAAGTCCTGTTGAGCCCACCCTCACTGATTGACTGTGTGCTCCTCTCTCGGTACCCATCACCACTGATGATTGCTGTGAATTCTTTTTTTTTTTCTTTTGAGATGGAGTCTCGCTCTGTCACGCAGGCTGGAGTGCAGTGGCGCGATTTCGTTTCACTGGAACCCCTGCCTCCTGGGTTCCATATTGCTGTGAGTTCTTAATGGGGTCCTCCTGTCTTTAGTCCTTCCCCAGCCTCTACATTTAAGTATGTTCTCCAATGTAAATCATTTGTTTATTCTTTCCTTCCATCAATAAATGTGCCAGGTACTGTTCCAGGCACGGGGGAAATGGCTGTGGGCAAGGCAGGATCTCGAGTGTCCTTGGGGCACCTCTGTCCATGGCCTTCTGGGGGTTTCCAGAACCATGGGGCTAAGGCACATATCCCACGGTTGGCATTTGGAGCATGTCAGTATCAGTCCTGGACTCTTTTTGCAGCCCCTTGTTTTCCATCGCCTGCCTGTGAACTCAGCTTTGGCCTTGCTGACCACTCTGCCTTCTCTAAACACATGATGCAATGTCTTAGGTCTGGAGTGCCCTTCTTTGCCTTTACATCTATTCCCTGGCCTCCAGCTCCAACACAGCCTGCACAGTGCCTCACACATGGCTGGTGCTCCCTAACAAGCATTGACTCAAATGGGATCGATGGACTGGCAAAAACAAAGGAGGCCCTCTGTTTGCAAAACTGAGCTGAGAGTCCCCTGATCTAACCACCTGAGGTCCTGGGGGTTGCCTCTTCATTGTCTTTGTCCAAGCTTTAATCAAAGTAGGATTCTGTTTACCCCCCTAGAAATTGTCTTGGTAAGTCCTATGTAAGTGATTGCTGTTACTGTTGTTAGAAGCTGACTCTGCCATATCCTTAAAACTTCTTGAAGAACTTAACATCCTTGTGATATGGTTTGGCTCTGTGTTCCCACCCAAATCTCATCTTGTAGCTCCCATAATTCCCACATGTTGTGGGAGGTACCAGGTGGGAGATGATTGAATCATGGGATAGGTCTTTCCTGTGCTGTTCTTGTGATAGTGAATGGGTCTCATGAGATCTGATCGTTTTAAACATGGGAGTTTCCCTGCACAAGCTCTCTTTTTGCCTGCTGCCATCCATGTAAGATGTGACTTGCTCCTCCTTGCTTTCTGCCATGATTTTGAGGCTTCCCCACTCACGTGGAACTGTGAGTTTCCTATTGAACCTCTTTCCTTTGTAAATTGCTCAGTCTTGGGTATGTCTTTATCAGCAGTGTGAAAACAGACTAATAGAGTAAGTTGGTACCAGTAGAGTGGGGTGCTTCTGAAAAGATACCTGAAAATGTGGAAATGACTTTGGAACTGGGTAACAGGCAGAGGTTGGAACAGTTTGGAGGGCTCAGTATAAGACAGTAAAATGTGGGAAAGTTTGGAACTCCCCAGAGACTTGTTGAATGGCTTTGATAAAAACGCTGATAGTGATATGAACAATAAGGTCCAGGCTGAGGTGGTCTCACATGGAGATAAGGAACTTGTTGGGAACTGGAGCAAAGATGAGGAACTTGTTATGTTTTAACAAAAAGACTGGCGGCATTTTGCCCCTGCCCTACAGGTTTTTGGAACTTTGAACTTGAGAGAGATGATTTAGGGTATCTGGCAGAAGACATTTCTAAGCAGCAAAGCATTCAAGAGGTGACTTGGGTGCTGTTAAAGGCATTCCATTTTATAAGGGAAGCAGAGCATAAGTTAGGAAAATTTGCAGCCTGACAATGCGATAGAAAGGAAAATCCCATTTTCTGAGGGGATATTCAAGCTGGCTGCAGAAATTTGTGTAAGTAAACAGGAGCCAAATGTTAATCCCCAAGACAATGGGGAAGATGTCTCCAGGGCATGTCAGAGGTCTTCACAGAAGCCTCTCCCATCACAGGCCTGGAGGCCTAGGAGAAAAAAGTGGTTTCGTGGGCTGGGTCCAGGGTCCCTGTGCTGTGTGCAGCGTAGCTACTTGGTGCCCTGCATCCCAGCTGCTCCAGCCATGGCTGAAAGGGGCCTACTTAGAGCTTGGGCTGTGGCTTCAGAGGCTGCAAGCCCCAAGCCTTGGTGGCTTCCATGTGGTATTGAGCCCACAAGAGCCCACAAGTCAAGAACTGGGGTTTGGGGACTTCTGCCTAGATTTCAGAGGATGTATGGAAACACCTGGATGTCCAGGCAGAAGTTTGCTGCAGGAGCAGGGCCCTCATGGAGAACTTCTGCTAGAGCAGTCCATTAGGGAAATGTGGGTTGGGAGCCCTGACACATTCCATACTGGAGCACCGCCTAATGGAGCTGTGAGAAGAGGGCCACTGTCTTCCAGACCCCAGAATGGTAGATCCACTGACAGCTTGTACCATGTACCTGGAAAAGCCACAGACACCACCAGCCCATGAAGGCAGCCAGGAGGGAGGCTGTACCCTGCAAAGCCATAGAGGTGGAGCTGCCCAAGACCATAGGAACCCACCTCTTACACCAGCATGACATGGAGTCAAAGGAGATCATTTTGGAGCCTTAAGATTTGACTGCCCAGATGGATTTCAGACTTGCATGGGGCATGTAGCCCCTTTGTTTTGGCCAGTTTCTCCCATTTGGAATGGCTGTACCCCCACTGTATCTGGGAAGCAACTAACTTTGCTTTTGATTGTACAGGATCATAGGTGGAAGGGACTTGCCTTGTCTCAGATGAGACTTTGGACTGTGGACTTTTGAGTTAATGCTGAACTGAGTTGAGACTTTGGGGGACTGTTGGGAAGGTATGAATGATTTTGAAATGTGAAGATATGAGATTTGGGAGGGGCCAGGGGTGGAATGATATGATTTGGCTCTGTGTCCCCACCCAAATCTTATCTTGTAGCTCCCATAATTCCCATGTGTTGTGAGAGAGACCCAGTGGGAGATGATTGACTCATGGGGGCGGGTCTTTCCTGTGTTGTTCTCATAATAGTGAATGGGTCTCATGAGGTTTTGAAAATGGGAGTTTTTCTGCACAAGCCCTCTTTTTGCCTGCTGCTATTCACATAAGATGTGACTTGCTCCTCCTTGCCTTCCACCATGATTGTGAGGCTTCCCCAGCCATGTGGAACTGTAAGTGCAGTAAACCTCTTCCTTTTGTAAATTGCCCAGCCTTGGGTATGTCTTTATCAGCAGCATGAAAATGGACTAATACACCTTGTCATGAAAATATGATTGTGACTGGGCATGGTGGCTCATGCCTATAATCCTAGCACTTTGGGAGGCCAAGACGGGAGGATTGCTTGAGCCCAGGAGTTTGAGACCCCAGCCTGTACAACATAGTGAGACCCCATCTTTACCAAAACTTAGGTGGGAATGGTGGTGCAAGCCTGTGGTCCTAGCTACTTGGGAAGCTGAGGTGGGAGGATCACTTGAGCCCAGAAGTTCAAGGCTGCAGTGAGCTATGATCATACCACTGCACTCCAGCTGGGGTGACAAAGACTCTGTCTCTTAAAAAAAACAAAAAACAAAAAAGAGTAACCAAAAAATAAAAAGTTGAAGAAGAAGGGAAAAAAACACTGGGAATGCCCCACTGGCTGGGAAACTTTTATCAGTCAATCGCAGACACGGAAGGCTAAATTCTAGCTCCATTTTTTAGGTTACTTACTTTTCCTCTCTAGGCCTTATTTCGATCTACTTCTGAGAACTAAAGGAGACAACTCATGTAAACAAGCTTAGAACAGTGCCCATATGGTGAGTGCTCAGAAAACGTTAGTGAGACACAAATCCAAACACCTCATAGCAGCCTGGAGGAGGGGACACACCTTCATTCAGGTCACAGTCCCCTATCTGCCATTATGAAGTCCAAAAGTCTCCAGATTCTCAAGTTTTCTATTTGTTTGCAAGAAATTTTTTTGGTTGCAAAACCTGACCTGAGCTGATGCTGACCTGTTTATAATCTTTATCATACTTGGTGTGAATATTCATGCAGTTCTCTGCAGAACTAATAGGCTGTTTAATTATGAGATGCTAGCTCAGATCCCTATTGGGGATTACAGAGTATAAAGTATATGCACTCCAGTTCTCTCTAAGATTGGAAAATTCTAAGTTCCAAAGTGCATGTGACTCCAAGGGTTTCTGATACGGGATTTCAGACCTGTTTTAGGAAGTTTGTCAGATGAAATAAAGTCTCTGAGTTTTTTTGTTTGTTTGTTGTTGTGATAATCTCTAGGAACTACTTGAGTTCTAAGAGGGATTTATCATGGTCTTTGAATAAGGTGCCTAGAGTAACATAATTGGTAAGATTCGTTCATCCAACAAATATTTATGTCAGTTTAAAAATAATACGGATAGTCCAAGATGGCTGAATAGGAAAAACTCTGGTCTGCAGCTCCCAGCATGATCGACACAGAAGACGGGTGATTTCTGCATTTTCAACTGAGGTACCTGGTTCATCTCACTGGGACTGGTTGGACAGTGGGTGCCGCCCATGGAGGGAGAGCCAAAGCAGGGCAGGGCTCCCTTTCCTAGCCAGGGGAAGCTGGAACAGACTGTACCTAGAAAAACGGGACACTCCCACCCTAATACTGTACTTTTCCCAAGGTCTTAGCAACTGGCAGACAAGGAGATTCTCTCCTGTGCCTGGATCGTCAGGTCCCATGCCCACAGAGGCTTGCTCACTGCTAGTGAAGCAGTCTGGGATCAAACTGCAAGGTGGCAGCCTGGCTGGGGGAGGGGTGTCTGCCATTGCTGAGGCTTGAGTAGGCAAACAAAGCAGCCAGAAAGCTTGAACTGGGTGGAGTTCACCACAGCTCAGCACGGCCTACTGCCTGTATAGACCCCACCTCTGTGGGCAGGGCATAGCTGAACAGAAGGCAGCAGACAGCTTCTGCAGACTTAAACATCCGTGTCTGACAGCTCTGAAGGGAGCAGTGGTTCTCCCAGCATGACGGTTGAGCCCTGAGAATGGACAGACTGCCCTCTCAAGTGGGTCCCTGACCCCTGTGTAACCTAATGGGGAGACACCTCCCAGTAGGGGCCAACAGACACCTCATATAGGCGGGTGCCCCTCTGGGATGAAGCTTCCAGAGGAAGAATCAGGCAGCAATATTTCCTGTTCTGCAATATTTCCTGTTCTGCAATATTTGCTGTTCTGCAGCCTCTGCTGGTGATACCCAGGCAAACAGTGTCTGGAGTGGACCTCCAGCAAACTCCAACAAACCTGCAACTGAGGGACCTGACTGTTAGAAGGAAAACTAACAAACAGAAAGGAGTAGCACCAACATCAACAAAAAGGACATCCACACCAAAACCCCATCTGTAGGTCACCAACGTCAAAGACCAAAGGTAGATAAAACCACAAAGATGGGGAGAAACCAGAGCAGAAAAGCTGAAAATTCTAAAAACCAGAGTGTCTCTTCTCCTCCAAAGGATTGCAGCTCCTCGCCAGCAATAGAACAAAGTTGGACAGAGAATGACTTTGATGAGCTGACAAAAGTAGGCTTCAGAAGATCAGTAATAACAAACTTCTCTGAGCTAAAGGAGCATGTTCAAACCCATCACAAAGAAGCTAAAAACCCTGAAAAAAGACTAGATGAATGGCTAAATAGAATAAACAGTGTAGAGAAGATCTTAAATGACCTGATGGAGCTGAAAACCATGGCATGAGAGCTTCGTGACGCATGCACAAGCTTCAGTAGCCGATTCGATCAAGTGGAAGAAAGGGTGTCAGTGATTGAAGATCAAATTAATGAAATGAAGCGAGAAAACAAGGCTAGAGAAACAAGAGTAAAAAGAAACGAACAAAGCCTCCAAGAAATATGGGACTATGTGAAAGGAACAAATCTACATTTGATAGGTGTACCTGAAAGTGATGGGGAGAATGGAACCAAGTTAGAAAACACTCTTCAGGATATTATCCAGGAGAACTTCCCCAACTCAGCAAAGCAGGCCAACATTCAAATTCAGGAAATACAGAAAACGTCACAAAGATACTCCTCAAGAAGAGCAACCCAAAGACATGTAATTGTCAGATTCACAAAGGTTGAAATGAAGGAAAAAATGTTAAGGGCAGCCAGAGAGAAAGGGTTACCCACAAAGGGAAGCCCATCAGACTAACAGCAGATCTCTCAGCAAAAACCCTACAAGCCAGAAGAGAGTGGGGGCCAATATTCCACATTCTTAAAGAAAAGAATTTTCAACCCAGAATTTCATATCCAGCCAAACTAAGCTTCATAAGTGAAGGAGAAATAAAATCCTTTACAGATAAGCAAATGCTGAGAGATTTTGTCACCACCAGGCCTGCCTTACAAG
>NW_012107486.1:1013198-1014370 GCF_000951045.1 Mandrillus leucophaeus
TCTTCAAGGAGAACTACAAACCACTGCTCAGTGAAATAAAAGAGGACACAAACAAATGGAATAACATTCCATCCTCATGGATAGGAAGAATCAATATCGTGAAAATGGCCATAATGCCCAAGGTAATTTATAGATTCAATGTCATCCCCATCAAGCTACCAATGACTTTCTTCACAGAATTGGAAAAAACTAAAGTTCATTTGCAACCAAAAAAGAGCCCACATTGCCAAGACAATCTTAAGCAAAAAGAACAAATCTGGAGGCATCACGCTATCTGACTTCAAACTATACTACAAGGCTACAGTAACCAAAACAGCATGGTACTGGTACCAAAACAGAGATCTAGACCAATGAAACAGAACAGAGCCCTCAGAAATAATACCACACATCTGCAACCATCTGATCTTTGACAAACCTGACAAAAACAAGAAATGGGAAAAGGATTCCCTATTTAATAAATGGTGCTGGGAAAACTGGCTAGCCATATGTAGAAAGCTGAACCTGGATCCCTTCCTTACACCTTATACAAAAATTAATTCAAGATGGATTAAAGACTTAAATGTTAGACCTAAAACCATAAAAACCCTAGAAGAAAACCTAGGCAGTACCATATTCAGGACATAGGCATGGGCAAGGACTTCATGACTGCAACACCAAAAACAATGGCAACAAAAGCCAAAATAAACAAATGGGATCTAATTAAACTAAAGAGCTTCTGCATAGCAAAAGAAACTACCATCAGAGTGAACAGACAACCTAAAGAATGGGAGAAAATTTTTGCAATCTACCCATCTGACAAAGGTCTAATATCCAGAATCTACAAAGAACTCAAACAAATTTACAAGAAAAAAAAAACCCATCAAAAAGTGGGCAAAGGATATGAACAGACACTTTTCAAAAGAAGACATCTATGCAGTCAACAGACACATGCAAAAATGCTGATCATCAGTGGTCGTTAGAGAAATGCAAATCAAAACCACGATGAGATACCATCTCACACCAATTAGAATGGTGAACATTAAAAAGTCAGGAAACAACAGATGCTGGAGAGGTTGTGGAGAAATAGGAATACTTTTACACTGTTGGCGGGAGTGTAAACTAGTTCAACCATTGTGGAAGACAGTGTGGTGATTCCTCAAGGATCTAGAACTAGAAATACCATTTGAACCAGC
>NW_012107486.1:1014420-1016509 GCF_000951045.1 Mandrillus leucophaeus
ACATGCCAAATTGTAAAGACCATCGATGCTAGGAAGAAACTGCATCAATTAACGAGAAAAATAACCAGCTAACATCATAATGACAGGATCAAATTTACCTTAAATGTAAATGTGCTAAATGCCCCAATTAAAAGACATAGACTGGCAAATTGGATAAAGAGTCAAGACCCATCACTGTGCTGTATTCAGGAGACTGATCTCATGTGCAGAGACACACATAGGTTTAAAATACATGGATGGAGGAAGATCTACCAAGCAAATGGAAAGAAAAAAAAAAGCAGGGGTTGCAATCCTAGTCTCTGATAAAATAGACTTTAAACCAACAAAGATCAAAAGAGACAAAGAAGGCCATCACATTATGGTAAAGGGATCAATTCATCAAGAAGAGCTAACTATCCTAAAGATATATGCACCCAATACAGTAGCACTCAGATTCATAAAGCAAGTCCTTAGAGACCTACAAAGAGACTTAGCCTCCCACACAATAATAATGGGAGACTTTAACACCCCACTGTCAATATTAGACAGATCAATAAGACAGAAGGTTAACAAGGATATCCAGGACTTGAACTCAGCTCTGGACCAAGCAGACCTAATAGACATCTACAGAACTCTCCACCCCAAATCAACAGAATATACATTCTCCTCAGCATCACATTGCACTTATTCTAAAATTGATCACATAATTGGAAGTAAAGCACTCCTCAGCAAATATAAAAGAACAGAAATCACAACAAACTGTCTCTCAGACCACAGTGCAATCAAATTAGAACTCAGAATTAAGAAACTCACTCAAAACCACACAACTACATGGAAACTGAACAACCTGCCCCTGAATGACTACTGGTAAATAACGAAATGAAGGCAGAAATAAAGATGTTCTCTGAAACCAACGAGAACAAAGAAACAATGTACCAGAATCTCTGGGACACATTTAAATCAGTGTCTAGAGGGAAATTTACAGCACTAAATGCCCACAAGAGAAAGCAGGAAAGATATAAAATCAGCACCATAACATCACAATTAAAAGAACTAGAGAAGCAAGAGCAAACAAATTCAAAAGCTAGCAGAAGGCAAGAAATAACTAAGATCAGAGCAGAACTAAAAGAGATAGAGACACAAAAAACCCTTCAAAATATCAATGAATCCAGGATCTGGTGCTTTGAAAACATCAACAAAATAGACCGCTAGCAAGACTAATAAAGAAGAAAAGAGAGAAGAATCAAATCGATGCAATAAAAAATGATAAAGGGGATATCACCACTGATCCCACAGAAATACAAACTACCATCAGAGAATATTACACCTCTATGCCAATAAACTAGAAAATCTAGAAGAAATGGATAAATTCCTGGACACGTACACCCTCCCAAGACTAAACCAGGAAGAAGTTGAATCTCTGAATAGACCAATAACAAGCTCTGAAATTGAGGCAAAAATTAATAGCCTACCAACCAAAAAACGTCCAGGACCTGACGGATTCACAGCCGAATTCACCAGAGGTACAAAAAGGAGCTGGTACTATTCCTTCTGAAACCAATCCAATCAATAGAGAAAGAGGGAATCCTCCCTAACTCATTTTATGAGGCCAGCATCATACTGATACCAAAAACTGGCAGAGACACAACAAAAAGAATTTTAGACCAATATCCCTGATGAACCTCGATGCGAAAATCCTCAATAAAATACTGGCAAACCGAATCTAGCAGCAAATCAAAAAGCGTATTCACCGTGATCAAGTTGGCTTCATCCCTGAGATGCAAGACTGGTTCAACATATGCAAATCAATAAATGTAATCCATCACATAAACAGAACCAATGACAAAAACCACATGATTATCTCAATAGATGCAGAAAAGGCCTTCGACAAAATTCAACAGTACTTCACGCTAAAAACTCTCAATAAACTAGGAATTCATGGAACCTATTTCAAAATAATAAGAGCTATTAATGACAAACACACAACCAATATCATACTGAATGGGCAAAACCCGGAAGCATTCCCTTTGAAAACCAGCACAAGACAAGGATGCCCTCTCTCACCACTCCTATTCAACATAGTGTTGGAAGTTCTGGCCAGGGCAATCAG
>NW_012107486.1:1017659-1045488 GCF_000951045.1 Mandrillus leucophaeus
TGTTGGCGGGAGTGTAAACTAGTTCAACCATTGTGGAAGACAGTGTGGTGATTCCTCAAGGATCTAGAACTAGAAATACCATTTGAACCAGCAATCCCATTACTGGGTATATACCCAAAGGATTATAAATCATTCTACCTAAAGACACATGCACCCGTATGTTTATTGTGGCATTATTCACAATAGCAAAGACTTGGAAGCAACCCAAATGTCCATCAATGATAGACTGGATTAAGAAAATGTGGCACATATACACCATGGAATAGTATGCAGCCATAAAAAAGGATGAGTTCATGTCCTTTGCAGGGACATGGATGAAGCTGGAAACCATCATTCTCAGCAAATATCACAAAGACAGAAAACCAAACACTACATGTTCTCACTCACAGGTGGGAATTGAACAATGAGAACACATGGACACAGGGTGTGGAACATCACACACTGGGGCCTGTCAGGGGGAGGGGTCCTGGGGGAGGGATAGCATTAGGAGAAATACCTAGTGTAAATGATGAGTTGATGGGTACAGGAAACCAACATGGCACATGTATACCTATGTATGAAACCTGCACGTTTGACATGTACCCTAGAACTTAAAGTATAATAACAATGAAAAAAAGTTCATGAGAGAAAAAAAGAAAAAAAATCTTACTTCAAATCTAGATCTTCACTATAACTGAAAATCATTTTGCTACAGTTGGGTCAAATATTCTGGTATCACCATGGCTGAATAAAAGGGTTGCCAACTATCAGTGCCAAAATGGCATTATTGAAATAGGTACAGAGGCTGGGTATGGTAGCTCATGCCTGTAATCTTAGCACTTTGGGAGGCCGAGGTGAGTGGATCACTAGAGATCAGGAGTTTGAGACCAGCCTGGCCAATATGGTGAAACCATCTCTACTAAAAATACAAAAATTCGCCAGGCGTGGTGGCGCATGCCTGTAATTCCAGCTACTCAGGTGGTTGAGGCAGGAGAATCCCTTGAACCCAGGAGGCAGAGGTTGCCACTGCACTCCAGCCTGGGTGACAGAATGAGACTCTGTCGCGAGAGAGAGAGAGAGAGAGAGAGAGAGAGAATAAGCAATTATCTACCTCTCTGGGCCTTGGTGTCCTCATACAAAATGGGAATAGCAATAGCAACTCTCACTGAACCCTTGCTAGGCAGTAGGCAAAGTTCTAAATCCTCGACATTATTTTATGTAGCTCATTTAATTTTCACAACAACCTTACAGGTTATGATACTCTCATTTTGCAGATGAGGTAACTGTGGCACAGAGAAGTTAAATAATTAGACGAAGGTTATCCAGCTAGTCAATGTGGATCTCACCTTTGAACCTAGGCAGCTGGGCTTCAGAGCACAAGTTCTGATAATAGTAGTTCCTTCTCTTCCTTCTTCCTTTTCCTGAACTGCTTAAAAGCAGTTACCAGGAAAAGGCAGTTACTATTCACTCTCATTTATTCTTTTAAATAGCTCTACCCCTTTCTTTAGCTAACCGAGGGACTATGAGGGTCAGCTGCCTTTTCTTCTACTCTTCATCTGTCCATCCATTTACCAGTCCCTCTATCCGTGGACAAGATCAATACAATGTAAACAGCTACAGGGACGCCACTTACCAGCTGCTAGCTACTCTCCTCTCTGAACATCAATTCACTCACCCGTACAAGATAGCATCTCTAATATTTGCCTTACAGATTGCCTGCAAGTATTAAATGAGCTGTTTTATGTACAATGTCTAGCCTTGAATTCATATTACTCTGTGTAGTTAAAAGAGACATAATTATATTTTTAAAAATTCTACAAGTGGTAGAATTAAAGATTTTGCTAGCGTTCTCACATTCACATTTATTCCAAATCAGCCATGATTTCATTTTTGAAAACTTCGTCTCACTATACCCTGGGACAAGCGAATCCTCCAAGTGTTGAACTGACTAAGGAGCTGATGTCCACCTTGGCCATCACCGTCTTCCTATGATCAAGGGAGCCATCTGCATTTTGGATGGCAGGGATTTGGGCACCATGGACTGGCTTAGTGTCCTTACCTTCCTGAACTTGCGGTGGACAATGCTGGGCTGCTTCCTCCCGGAAGAAAGGGATAGGACGTAATATGTATCAACTTCTAGGGAGTGTTCCAACAACAAGGCCAAGGGCAGTATTTAGAAATTTCTAGTTCCCTGTGCTTCTGATCCTGGACATGGGGTAGTCGGGGGAGGCAGACTGCCTCTAGCCAGAGAGAGCTTGGCACTCAGCCTCCTGCCATCTGGGTTGTGAGTGCTATGTGTGTATGTGTGTGTCCCTGTGTGTGTGTCTGTTCATAGGCAGACCCTCCAGCCAGATGTCAGAAGGTCTCAAACAGGGGAGTTTTTGATCAACTGTCTCCCCAACCACACGCCCAATCATGCCTTCTTCCACCAGTTAAAATGTAGAACTAGATTACAGTTCAAAAGAAGTTGAATTTTCATACATGTATTGCCTTATATCTATGACACCAGGTAATACATTTTAAAAATACAGTCTGTATTACATAATAATCATCAATGGCAAAAAGAAGAAATAGGCATAAGACAAATAAACAAATCAAAGGCTCAAGCTATCTGCTGCAGTCCCTTCCATAGTGCCCCGGGAAGGAGGCTGACATTTCTGGATCTCTGTCTGCAGTCTGGGAGCAGGAGGGCACATGGTGAGCTGCAGTGTTGCTCAAGAGTCCAGGCTGCCAGCAGCCGCTAGCCGAGGCTGAAAACTGAGCTGAAAGCTTGACTAGCTTGTCCCCATGGAAGCGTTCTCCTCCCAAGAACTCAGAGGCAGGAGTGCCCCCAGATCCCATGTAGAGACCGTGTTGGAGCATCTATCTGGACTGTTAATGCAGCTGGGGAGGAGTGAGCCATTGCTGCTGGAGTTCAGGGAGCAGAGAGTTTTCCCCATGGGTGAAAAGTCAGGTGGCTGCTCTTGTGAACAGCAAGGCTTGTGACACTGTTTGACTTTGAAGGTGTGACTCTAGAAGGAACTTGCAATTACTGAACACATATTGGTTGGTTATTCTGGCACCGTGCTGAGTCCTAGAGATCCCAAGGTTCACTCCCTCAACAATCATTTGGTGATTGCCTGCAACAGGCACTGCTCCTCTGGGTGCTGGAGTCACAGTAGCAGGCGGGACAGAATCAGTAACCCTATTGTCATCGAGCTTGCCTTCTAGTGGTGCTAGACAATGGACAAGTGAAATACACAGCATACTAGCTGGAGAGAAGTGTCTAGAGAAAAACAAGGGATAGAAAAGGACTTTTGGGGGAAAAGTTGTACAGCTTTAAATGGGGTGGCTAATAAAGGCGTCACTGAGAAGGTGTCATTTACATGACAACCTGAAGGAGGTGAGGGAATGAGCCTTGTGGTTATCTAGAGAAAGAGTAGAACAGGGAGAAGGAATGGCAGGTGCAAAGGCCCTGTGGTAGGGGAGGCCAGTGAGGCCAGAGCAGAGGGTACAAAACGGAGACAGGTAGGAAATGGTATAGGAAGAGGGGTGAGTCATGCAGCACTGTGTGGGCTGCCTCAAAGCCTTTGCTGGACAGTTGCTTCAGGCTTTACAGGACTGCTTTTGCAGGATGCGGAAGAAACAGGGTTTGGCCTCTAGCTCTGGGGGCATGGTGAGATGGTTCCTTGAGGGAAGGCCCAGGTGTACTAGAGGATACCTTCAACTTGGGCCTGAGCATGGAGAAACATGGGTGGAATCATCGGGTACCTGGGGAGAGAGGTCAGAGGGGGAGGCTTTGAAATAGACTTGAAAGCGCTCTTGACAAAAAGAGAGAGAAAAGTGGCTATGAAAACTGCAATGTGTACAGTACAATTCCATTTATGTAAAATTACACATGTATGTATGTAAGAAGTACTCGAGGTGTGTGAAAACTGGTCATTAAAAACAGGCAGTGGTTATTTCTGGGTGGCAGGTTTCAGGTGATCCTTTTATCCAAATATATTTCTGTATTGTTTCCTTATTTTTAAATTCTTACAAGAAGCAGCTATTATTTATATAGCCAGAAAAAAAAATTCAGTAGAGCCACGTTTTTTTTTTCTTCCTGAGACGGAGTCTCACTCTGTCTCCCAGGCTGGAGGCTGGAGTGGAATGGCATGGCTCACTGCAACCTCCGCCTCCCAGGTTCAAGCGATTCTCCTCTCTCAGCCTCCTGAGTAGTTGGGACCACAGGCGCACGCCACAGCACCCAGCTAATTTTTGTATTTTTAGTAGAGATGGGGTTTCACCATGTTGGTCAGGCTGGTCTCAAACTCCTCAGGTGATCCTCCCAAAGGCCTCCCAAAGTGCTGGGATTACAGGCGTGAGCCACCATGCCCAGCCAGCAGAGCCACTTTCATGGTGGAAGAATGAAAGATTCAGGGCAATTACTGGATTTGTGTTTTGTTTTGCTGATACATTTAACCTTCTGAGGCCCTGAAGTAACCAACTCAAAAACAGGATGGAACTAGTTGGATGGGGATGGGGGTGATTGCTTCTTCTCCAGTTGGTCAAAGAGCTGAATTTGATTGGAAGCTGCGGTGGTTTAGCTTCCAGGTGGTTCATTCCCGTTTGCTCCATTCAGAGCATCTCCCCTCCGTGCTGCAAGTTCACAAGCATCCTGTCTGCCTCACTCCAAGCTCATCACTGTCAAGAGGTGGACGCTGTGAGGAGGCGAACTGCAGATTTAGAGCTGAACCTTACCCTGCACCTGATGGGCATGAAGAAGTGAGAAAGAAAGGACTGGCGTCACCACCTAGAAATCCTGGGCCCCAGAGCAACCGTGGCCCCTTGCACCAACCCCTTTCAAGGAAAGAGTAGAAAGGGCTTTGCAGAGCAGAGCGTGGTGGAGGAGGAGGCTGGCGGGGCCTGTCTCCACAGTCCCACCTTGCTTTCCTGCAGAATCACATCATGTGAATCATTACCCCCCTTGCAGGCTGAAGAACTGACCTTCAGCAAGCAGATTTCATAAAAATTTAAAGACCTGAGTCTGCATGTTGTTTTCATGGTGGCTTAAATATCTTTGAAAACCCAAAGCCTCAAGGTCTCCCACAGAGGCCACTGTGACATCTGCAGGGGCTTCCTGGACTCCTGAGCCCTCGGGGCTGCATTTCCCAGGGACTCTGTCCCGAAAAGGAGGTCAGTGCCTGAGGGCGAGAACACCCATGGATGCCTCTGCCTGATACCTGTGGGTGGGTTTCAGGTGTCTCCCAAAGCAGTGGATCCATGCTGCCGGGTTACCAAGGCAACCCCGCTCCTCCCAGGACACAGGAGGAAGGGCATGCTGACAGTAGGATCTCAGAGCTGTTTTTCTGTAGGGATTCAGGCTAAAAATACCCCACAATTGACACCCGCATGGTTTTGGAGGCCTCTGCCTTGCATCTCAGTGTGTCAGAAACTGTGCCCTGGCTGTGTTCTGATCTCCCTGAGCAGGGCTTGGCACTGCTTGAGGGTGAGGAGGGCAGGCACATTGGAGAACTGACAATGACCTTACTGGCAGCAGCTGCAGAGGCCTGAGTTAGGGCGGTGTGAAGAGGAGGGTAGCTGCTTCCCTGGCAGACACAGGCTTGCCTTGTTTTACCTTGCTAGAAGTCATTAGCTTGGTAACTCCTGGGCAGCCTGTTTAAACCCGTAAAACCATTGGCAGCTCCTGGGGGCACTGGAGACACAGGAGATGGAAGAGTCTCATGCCCACCCGCCCACCCTCCCTGGTGGCCACAGAGAGCTGAGGAGGCCCTCCTGGGTCATTGCAGAGCGTGGGCCTGGGTCAGCCTGAACTTTGCCAGCCTGTGGCTCCTGCTCCTTTTGTTACATGCTGCAGGGATGTGCGCTGAAGCCAAGAAGGCAAGCTTCTGCTGCTCCCAGGCTTCCAGTCCACGCTTTGGAAGGCAGCCCTCATTCTGAGTTTACGTGTGGCAAGTGCTTAGGTCCACACTGTGGTGCTGACCCCATAGTGCTGCGGGTTTGAAGGTGTCCTGGGATTCTGATATCTAGGAAACTCCCACTGACAAGGACCTCTGAGGCCACTGCTACAACCTCAGAGCCCTGTAGGAGGGTAATATGGAGACTCACACTGTGACTAAACGGCCACACACCTGGTGACAGGCCGCCTCCCTGCAGTGCTCAAGCAGGGAACTGCCTGGCTGTCAGATGACCCACCAGGCTCACACAGAGGCGACCCTAACTGCCTTTAGGTTGGTGCTCCTCGCACCTTTGAAGTCACTGCAGGCTCCTGTTACAGTGCGGTTTCTGATTCCGCAGGCCTGGTGGGACCTGAGTTCCGCATTCCTAAGGAGCTCCCAGGTGATGCTCGTGTTGCGTTTCTGTGGAGCAACACCTGTGAGAAGGAAAGCTTGCGAGCAACGGTTCTCAAACAGGGGAGCAAATACGAACCCTTGGGAAGCGCTTGAAAGTTCCAGATTGCTGGGCCCTGTCTGAAACTTCCTGAATCAGAGTCATTACATGATGTGTCCAAACAGCTAACGGGTGATTTGATGCATGACTTTGATTTGCAACCACTGTCCTCAAGCCTTTAGTGGATGGCTAGACACCAGGAGAAATATCTCCCCAAGCCAGTCCAAACACTTCCCTATTTTTAGCAAGATTTGCCCTTTGCAACCCTGGCCTACCATCATTCGTGCTTCAACAAATGTTTATTAATTCTCTTCTGTGTTTTCATAAGGGTCTATTCTTTCTCTTCTAGGTGGACAGACAGATGGCAGATGACAGTGTCTGCTTCATGCCTCCAAGGCTGTAAAATGGAATCAGAGAAATCTCCAGTGGCTTAGGGTTCACTAGGTTGGCTTCCTTACATGGTTGCAGAACCACTAATGTGTTCTTAACGAACTGCCATTTACTTATGCAAATAGCAGGGCACAGATGCCAGGGGGATGAGGGCTTAGCAGAGAGGCATGCCTCTGCATATGGCTCATGTTTTAACATGGGAGCTGCTATCCTTGGAGCCTGCCCTGTTATTCATCTTTAACAGCCACTGTGTGGGCCGTGTGTCTGTGTGTGCATGTTTGAGGGTCTTGCCAAGCTACGCTGGCATGAAGCCATCTCCACCAGCCAGAGGTCCTGGTGGGAGTCATAGGCCAGCCCCTGCTCTGCTGGTTCTGCCCACCTCTGTCTTGTGTCTGGCCTCACTGAGCTTTGTGAGGACTGGTGAAGGTGGAATCAGGAGCTGTTGAACTGCACAGTGTGATGTGCTTGCTAGATCCAAACAGTGCTGTAAGTTTCATTTCTGGTCTCCATGAAAAACTTTTAGCTGAGGTTCTGTTGTATCTTGCCAAAATATTAAAACCACTGTCTTCATTTCTCTTCAGTTTTCCCAAGAAGCTTTCCCCATCACAACAAGAAACGTTGGTGCTCAGACTTTGATGGTATAAGGTCCCTGAGCGTGTGGTTCCAGCATTGGTGTCAGCATCTTCGTTATTGAAGGAGTATCTTGCAGGGCTGTTGGCCTTTGATACCACAATAGGCACTGTTGAGACAGAACTGAACAGGCCCCTCTCCTCATGTCCAGGAACTTTTAGAACCTGCACGGGAGGCTGGGCGCAGTGGGTCACGCCCGTAATCCCAGCACTTTGGGAGGCCAAGGCGGGTGGATCACGAGGTCAGGAGATTGAGATCATCCTGGCAAACATGGTGAAACCCCGTCTCTACTAAAAATACAAAAAAATTAGCCAGGCGTGGTGGTGGGTGCCTGTAGTCCCAGCAACTCAGGAGGCTGAGGTAGGAGAATGGCATGAACCCAGGGGGCGGAGCTTGCAGTGAGCAGAGATTGCGCCACTGCACTCCATCCTGGGCGACAGAGCAAGACTCCGTCTCAAAAACAAACAGACAGACAAACAAACAAAAAACAAAAAAGAACCTGCACAGGAAAGCAAAAACCTATCTGAAAAGGTGTTCTGGGGAGAGCTAGCATCATGCTTCCAAAGGGCTTCTGGGTCTTCTTGTCCTGCCATCTCATTCATGCCGCTTTGCCTTCACTTCCTTTCTCCTGTAATAACCAGGGGAGCTGCTCAGGATGTCTCCATGGACACTGCTGAGAACAGGCTCTCCCCATCTGGCTAGGCTGCCCCGTAGCCTGCTGTGAAACACCTGCTGTGGAATCACAGATTCTGCCAGGTGAGGCCTTCTGCCACTTTCTGGAGATGCCAGACCTGTTAGTAACACGGCCTTCCCATCCCCATCCCCCACGCTTCTTTAAGTCTCAACCTATCCTTTTCTCTCTCTGTAGCCGAGGACTTCTCTGCTGTGAACCAGTGTAGATTCTTCCTGGGAAACCAGCCTGGCAGGAAACACTGAATGGGCAGTGGATGGCAGGGGTGCAGCATGGTAGAAGGCAGTGGGGGTTTCCATCCTGGCTGTCACTTAAGAGTTGTGAGACATAAGTCACCTTGCCTCATGGGTCTCTGCTGCTTTTCCTTTCTTTTTGAGACAGGGTCTTGCTCTGTCACCTAGGCTGGAGTGCATTGGCACAATCAAGCCTTGACCTCCCAGTGTCAAGCAATCCTCCCACTTCAGCCACCTGAGTAGCTGGGACCATAGGCATGCTCCACCACACCCAGCTAATGTTTGAATGTTTTGTAGAGACAGAAGGATCTCACTGTGTTGTCCAGGCTGGTCTCCAACTCCTGGACTCAAGCAAACCTCCCACCTCAGGCTCCCAAAGTGCTGGGATTACAGGTGTGAGCCACTATGCCTGGCCTCAGTTTCTTCATCTGTAAATAAGAAGCTTGGTTTGGCTTTATCTGGCCCACACTGATTCTAAAAAACAATAAACAGCAACAAAACCAACAAAAAACCCCATTTGAACTAACATTGAAAAGTTTCATATAAAAGTATAAATTTTGACCAGGCTCATTCCTCTAATCCCATTACTTTAGGAGACTGAAGTGGAAGGATCATTTCAGGCCAGGAATTCATGATCAGCCTGGGCACCATAGCGAGGTATAGTCTCTACAAGAATAAGAATTAGAATAAGTATAGATTTCTTCCTTCTCTAGGAAGATTGGCATATCTGGCATCATCAGGGACTCTTGGAGGCCACTGGTTGGGCCTGAGTAACTGCTGCCCCTGGGTGTGGGCTGTGCTCTCAGGCCCACTTCTGTGGCCATGCCAGGTCACTCAGTTGTTTTACCTATTTGGGTCTCTAGGCATGTATATTAGTTTCCCAGGGTTGCCATAACAAATTTCCACAAACTGAGTGACTGAGAGCAACAGACGTTTATTCTCTCACAGTTCTGGAGGCCAGAAGTCTGAGATCAAGGTGTTAGCAGGGCCATACCCACTCCTGAGGGCTCAGGGGAAGACGAGCCCTTCCTTGCTTCTTTCTGGCTTTGTGTGGTCAGGGGCATCCTTGGTGCTCCTTGGCTTGTGGATATATCACTCCAACTTTACCTCCATCATCACAGGGCCATGTTCTCCCTGGGTGCCCATGTCCCTTTATAAGGGTGCAAATCACTGGATTGGGGCCCACACCAATTTAGTATGACCTCATCTTAACCTGATTACATCCGCAAAGACCCCATTTGCAAATAAGGTTATATTCTGAGGTTCCTGGTGGACACAGATTTTGGAGGATCATTAGTCAACCCAGTGTAGCATGTGGGCTAAAACCTCTGGACCAGCTGATTTCTTCCATGTTTTGTTTTGTTTTGTTTTTAAAGACAGGTCTTGTTCTTGGGCTCAAGCAATCTTCCTGCCTCAGACTCCTGAGTAGCTGGGAATAGAGGCGTGCACCACAGCGCCCAGCTCCAGCTGTGTTCTGATGTCCCTCTGACTCTTAAGTCCCCTGACTCGCTGTCCTGCTGACTTCTGCCTTTAGTTTTCTTTCTCTGAATGCCATTTTTACTTCTTCACCTCTCTGGATATGAAGAGAAGGCACTATGATCTTCTGGTCTTCTGGTCTTGGTTTGGCCACTTGAAGGGTGAAGGGCCACCTTGGTGACAGTCATTGCTCTTCTGGGTTTTTGTTTCCCTGTGTCACTGCAGGACAATGGAAGCTTTCCTAACCTTTGGTGGAAGCAAGCTGAGAACAGGACGTATTTTTTTTTGCCTGGTGAGATTCAGCCTTCAGTGGCACCGTCTGTGAGCAGCCCTTTCCCCGTCTCCCTCTGGAGGTCAGTTGTTTTTCCTGTGGACCCCCACGGTACCTTGGATGTACCTTTATTCTAGCACTTACCTGCTAGATGGCAATGATCTATTTACAGACCTGTTTCCTCTCTAGTCTTGAGCTTCATAAGGTCAAAGACTGTGTTTTTCTACCAGCCTTTCAGGTGGGAACATAGTAGGCTCTTAATAAACGTTTAATAAGTGGATGATGCTTCAGGGAGTCTACCAACTCTATAATCAGGGCGGGATCAGTCCCCTACACCTCCACACCCCTTCATAACATCATAGGCTTGAAGTTATTCTTTGCTTTCTTGAATGCTCCAGCTTCTGACTCTTCCATGGGCTATCCAGCCTTAATTGGGTGGATAATGGGGAAGAGATGGAGAGCTGGAGCCTCCCTTGCCAACCCTTCTTACTGCTAGGTCTGATGTTTGTGTTTTGCAGTTTCTTTCTCCCAAATTCCAAACCTGCTGAAGAGCAGCATTTTCTAACTTAGGGAGGGCATATTCACCAGATCTCTGGATGTTGGATGATGTCCATGGTCTGCCTAATTCTGGCTGTACTTTACATCCTTCATCAAGGCCCTTCAGCCAAGTGATGACTCAGTTTCCCCATCTGGCTGTGTCCATGTTTTATTCATTCATTTTTTTCCCCCAAGAAACATGTATTGAGCTCCGATCATGTGCCAGGTGATGTTTCTGTTCTAGAAAAAAAGTAGTCAGTGAGGGAACATGGGCCATTGTCATGAAGTATTTTTTGATGTAAATTGTGATACATGCTATAGAAGTTAAGCACACAGTGGTGAAAGAGTGTCTGTCAGAAGGATCTGACCCAGTTTGGAGGGTGATCTGGTTTGGCTCTGTGTTCCCACCCAAATCTCATCTTGTAGCTCCCATAATTCCTCCACATTGTGGGAGGGACCTGGTGGGAGATGACTGAATCGTGGGGGTGGGTCTTTTCCGTGCTGTTTTTGTGACAGTGAATGGGTCTCACAAGACCTGATGATTTTAAAAATAGGGGTTTCTCTCACAAGCTCTCCCTTTGCCTGCCACCCTCTGTGTAAGATGTGACTTGCTCCTCCTTGCCTTCCGCAATGATCGTGAGTCTTCCCCAACCACGTGGAACTTTAAGTCCATTAAACCTCTTCTCCTTCCCAGTCTCGGGTATGTCTTTATCAGCAGCATGAAAACAGACTAATACAGAAGGCTAGGGAAGGCTGGCTTCTGTGGAACATGTTGTTTGGGCCGCAGTTTAAAGATAACTAAAAATCTTGTTGGTGTAGGTGGGTGGGGACAGAAAATAGAGGGAAGAGGACACCTGGAGACCTTGAGGTGGGAGAGGGTATAGCATCAACGAGGAGCAGAGGGAAGGCCCATGTGGCTGGAGCTTGGATATCAAAGGGGTGAGGGTAGCCCTGGAGAGTTTAGAAAGACATGCCAGGACTAGACCATGCCCACCTCATTGGTTGCATTAAAAATTTGGTGCAATGGGAGCCAGGGAAGCATTTTAAGCAGGGGTGTGACATGT
This sequence comes from Mandrillus leucophaeus, assembly GCF_000951045.1. Taxonomy (NCBI): domain Eukaryota; kingdom Metazoa; phylum Chordata; class Mammalia; order Primates; family Cercopithecidae; genus Mandrillus; species Mandrillus leucophaeus. The sequence continues at coordinate 1,029,303 of NW_012107486.1, forward strand.
CCAAATTTGGATTTTCAAGTGCTCACTCTGGCTGCTGTGTGAAGGATAGATTGGAGGGAGCAAGAGGGAAAATGAGGATACCAGTAGGAAGCTATTGGAATCACTTGGGCACAACTTGATGATCAGTTGGATGGAGGTAGAGACAGTGAAATATGAATAGTACCTAGGAAGTAAGATGGACTTGGCAATGGATTATATTTGGGGGCTGAGAGAGAGGGAGGTGTCAAGGATGGCCTGAGGTTTCTGGTTTATGAAATTGGATGGGGCCATTCATCCTGGTGAAGAACAATGGATGGGAGGCAGGTTTTCAGGAGAGCGTCGAGAGTGTAGTTTTGGCTATGACCACAGTGTTCCTGGGACTACAGAGAAGGCTGTCATCCAGGAAAAAACCTAGGGCTGTTTAGAGAAGCATCTCTGGGTTCAGAGATTAGCTTCAGAGACAAGCCACTGGCAGAGATGCTTCTCTTTCTCTTTTCCCCTCACCGAGTGTGTCCGTTGATACCTCCATGAGAAATGATCCCTTAGAAATACTTATTTGCGGGACTAATTTATCTATTAGTGTAATGGTACTTTGCAGTCATTAAAAAATATGATGCCTTTCTGTCCTGAAAGAGTTAAATGTCCTTCCCACAATGAGCCACTCGCTAAAGTGGGATAACTGATGTTTTCATGAGTGGGTGGGAAACAGTGGACCTCAGAGCAGGTGCTTCAGTCACCCAGGTGCCCCAGGGACTTAGGGGATCACTTTTGCATCTCTCCTTTTGATGGCAAGGATTGGCTAAGACTGTGTGGCTGAAAAGGCTTTAGAAAGTTGACTGTGATGTAAAAACATAAGGTGTTGATTGTTGTCACTGTGGCTGCAGGTCCCCCAAGGAGCTGCCTGCTGCCCCTTTCAGATAAGGGGCAACTACTGTCTCTCCAGTGCCCAGCACAGTGCCTGACACATAGGAGGAACTCAACAACTGTTTCCTGAATGAATGAAAAAGCCAACTGCAGAACTAGGGCTTACGTTTATTAAAGCCTGGAGCTTGTGTCTGATTTACTCATGGCTGTATCCCCAGCACCTAGAACAGATATTCGTTAAATGAATGTATGAACTTCTAAGCCAGAATGGGCAACTTTTTACAACTGAGAATGCCCTCTTTTTACAACTGAGGAAACTGAGGGTCATGCCAATGATCACATCACTTTGTGGATTTGGCTGTTGGCATTGTCCGCGTCTGTAGTCCTGTAGGCAGATTTTTATTACATGTGACACTGTCCTTACACAAGAATTTTGCAGATTCAGTTCCTTGAGACATTGTGCCAAATCCTTCAGCAAAATTGAAATCTGCCACATCTGCTGTGTTCCTCTTAGTCACTAATTTTGGTAATTTGATTACAGAGAAAACCCTCTCTGTTGGAGATTTTCTGCTCTGACCAAGGAAGCTGACTCTGTTTGAGGTGCTATCAGCCCTCCTTCTGAACAGGTTGTTTTTTTTTTTTTTTTTTTTTTTTTTTAACTTTGTGTTTTGTTCTTGAGTTTGGAAAATACAGCATTGACATCAACTGCAGTGGGCAAACTGCCTCCAGTTCTTTTTAGAGCGGGGCAGGGAATAAGCAAATAAATACCTTCACATATACATAAATACTTTAGGCAGATGCTTCCAGGAAGGATCAGTACCTGAGTGTGTTTTCCTCCAAATAAATCTGGTTGGTGAAGGTGGGTGGGGGCAGAGAATGGAGGGAGGAGGACAGGCGGTTACAAATGACTTCATTCATTGGCTCTGGGAGCCCAGTCCAGCTGTTTGAACTGTGAAAGCATGGGCAGGTCTTTGGTTCCTCTGGCCCTCAGTTTCCTCACATGGAAAAAGAGGGCATTAGACTAACCTCCGAGTTGCCCATCCTGGCTTAGAAGTTCATACATTCATATAACAAGTATCTGTTCTGGGGCTAGGATTGTAGCCCTGAATAAATCAGACACTAACTCCAGGCTTTGAGAAACATAAGCCCTCGTTCTGCAGTTGGATTGTTCATTCTTTCAGGAAACAGTGGTTGAGCCCCTCCTATGTGTCAGGCATGGTGCTGGGCACTGGAGAGACAGTGGTGGCCCATGTAGAAGTGGGCTCTGCTTCTAGGAAGCCTGTGGTCTGAGAGGGAAGAAGGACTAACAGTAAGGGATCTTTGTCCTAATGCAGTCGGAAAGGGTCAGAGAGCATCTCTCTGTGAGGAGAAGGCTGAGCTGAGAGAAGGGTGAGGAAGAGCGGGAGGGAGCATGTTCCTAGCCAGAGAAGAGTCACAAGTTCAGAGCCTCCTTCAGCCAGTTCAGTTCCACTCAGTTCTCACTCAGGCTCTCAGTGCCTTCTGGGCTGCTGGGATACCTTTTGCATTTGGCCTTCCATGCTAAACTCTTATCCTTAATTTCTATTTTTTTAAACAATTTTTTCTCATGTCAGTGGGGTTTGAGGCATCAAGGGTGTTTGACAGCATGGAGGCCTTTTGGAATTTTACAGTCTTCTTTTTCTAGTAAGCCTGTGTCTTTTTTTTTTTTTTTTTTTTTCTGCACGTTTTCCTTGGAAGTGTGGTTGAGGGTTTGTCTGGAGCTCTGGAGCCCTCGCTTTGGTGGGGTAAGGGCACATGGAAGCTGGGTCGGGGGCTGATCATGAGCCGTTTCTTGCCAGCAGCAGGAAGGACCCACACACATGTCCCACACTGACTAAAGAACCAGTGTCAAACTGTAACCAGTGTGCATCTCAGCAATCTTGAAAGGAGCCTCCTCTCATTTGAAAATAAAACATGGCCAGGCATGGCAGCTCACGCCTGTAATCCTAGCACTTTGGGAGGCCGAGGTGGGCGGATCACCTGAGGTCAGGAGTTTGAGACCAGCCTGACCAACATGGTGAAACCCTGTCTCTACTAAAAATACAAAAATTAGCCAGGCGTGGTGGTACACGCCTGTAATACCAGCTACCTGGGAGACTGAGGCAGGGGAATCGCTGGAACCCAGGAGGTAGAGGCTACAGTGAGCCAAGATTGCTCCACTGCACTCCAGTCTGGGTGACAGAGAGAGACTATCTCAAAAAATATATAAATAAATAAAACTAAAATACATGGTTTTCCATACGCATTGTATACCCCGAGACTGTGGCACCCAGGGGCACTCTCACCCTCCGAGCTTAGCCACATCGGCCACCTTGCAGCTCCTCAAACTCTCCACATGCTTCCCTCCTCAGGGCCTTGGCACCTGCTGGAGCTGCTCCTTGGAGCCCTCTTCCCTTCGCCTCATGCTCTGCCTGGTTTCCCCTAACTCACCCTTCCTACCGGGCTCCACCTCCCTTCTTCAGAGGAGTCTTCACTGACCCAGGCAAGGTTGGGTCCACTTTAGCATTCGGCCATCACTCCTTATAGCACTCACCTTTGCTAGTAGTTATATATTTGGGGGGTGATTTGATTAGTGGCTGCCCCCCTGACTAGACTGTAAGTCCCTTGAAAGCAGAACCATGTCTGAGTCCCTGTTGTTTCTTTTTATCTTTTTCTTTCTTTTCTTTTTTTTTTTGAGACAGAGTCTCACTCTGTCGCCCAGGCTGGAGTGCAGTGGCGCAATCTCGGCTCACTGCAACCTCTGTCTCCCAGGTTTAAGCAATTCTTGTGCCTCAGCCTCCCAAGGAGCTGGGATTACAGGCATGCACCACCATGCCCGGCTAATTTTTGTATTTTTGATAGAAATGGGGTTTCACCGTGTTGGCCAGACTGGTCTCGAACTCCTGACTTCAGGTTATCCACCTACCTCGGCCTCCCAAAGTGCTGGGATTACAGGCATGAGCAAACATGCCTGGCCCCTGTTATTTCTTGAGAGCATAGTGCCTGGCACGTAGTGAGGGCTCCACAAACATGTCGGATGAGAAGCTGTCACCCATCACCACTGCCTAGCCATTTGCCACTAGGGGCCTCAAATGAGGAAAAGTCATATTTTCTTTTGGTAGCTCTCTGGGCAGTGCTTTTGTGAGACCTGGACTGAGTCGAACCCATTGGGACAATATGCTTTAGTCATGGTGTTTGACAACAGCTCTGGACAAAAGGAAAATGAATGGACTCTTTGGAGGCCAGGAGCTCAGTGCCCCAGGAAAAAGATGAGATATTTTGGCAAACAGTTGGTTTATATCTAATGTGCCTGAGATGGTGCTCATCAAATATCCACATGCTCCTTGCATATGCTGGCTTCCCTAGGCATTACACTGGGGCCATGCCTGGCTCTCTCCAGTGGGCTGTGAACGGAAGTGATGGGGCCATTTCCATGCAGACACAGTTAAGATGGAGTATGCCTTTTTATTTTTATCTTTTATTTTTCAGACTGAGTCTTGCTTTGTCACCCAGGCTGGAGTGTAGTACACGATCACTGGTCCCTGTAACCTCTGCCTCCTTGGCTCAAGCGATCCTCCCACCTCAGCCTCCTGAGTAGCTGGGACTACAGGTACATACCACCATGCCCGGCTAATTTTTTGTAGAGACAGGATTTTACCATGTTGTCCTTGCTGGTCTCAAACTCCTGGGCTCAAATGATTCTCATGCCTCTACCTTCCAGAGTGCTGGGATTACAGACATGAGCCATTGCGCCTGGCCTCAGTGTGCTTTTAAAATCTCTTTCCTTACCTTGATGGCCATGTTTTTCCATAGGGCATAGTTGCAAGATGGAGGAGGCTCTCCTGACATGTACCAGCCTCTTTGCGAATGAGAAATAAATCTTTGTTATATTAAGCCTTCAGATTTAAAATTAATATGATTAAGAGTTCAAGATTTGGTACTGCAACATATCATAGATTGTCCTGACTAATACTCTTTCACCATATTAGACCTTCCTCACAATTCAGTTTTCTCCAAACCAAAATATTTACTTCCTTTAAATTCATACCTGCTAGCCAGATGGCTTCAGACATTCTGGGATTTGTATTAAGCATTCCAGGCATCCCACCAGTGATTTTCAGACACCACCTCTTCTGCCAACATTTGGTTGCACTGGTCTCTTGATACTGTTTCCTTCCCCTCCTCCAGGAACGATGTTTCATATTAAGTAAATGTCTTCCAGCCCCTGGTGACATTTCTGACAGCTTCTAGAAGAGGAGTTCTGCTTGGCAGCTTCCTGGAGTGTCTCACATACCCTTCTGACTTCTCCCAGGTGATCTCAGGGCAGACAGCATGTCCCTCTCAGGCCCTGAGCTCTTCCAATTATTCAGCAGGCTCCGAATTGAGAGGGTCAGACCCAAAGCAGACAACTCCCACCCACACAGACACATAGTCATGTATAAGTAAAGGAGGCTCCTCTCTGCCCCACTGCTAGAGGAGGAAGTCCTGCCGTTTCTTTCTCTTTGTCCTTGGAGAGCTCCTGGGGAGGTGTCAGGGTGCCTGCCAAGGACTAAGGGGCTTCTGCTCAGGTACCAGAGCTGGTGTCAAATGTCGATTCTGTTAGAGCTGAAGGGGCCTCTGACTTGCCTCAGGGTCTGATTGACCTTGGGCCAGCCCCTGGAATTTCCTCACCTGTAAAACAAAGTGTGTGAGGCCGGGCACGGTGGCTCATTCCTGTAATCCCAGCATTTTGGGAGGCTGAGGTGGGCGGATCACCTGGGGTCAGGAGTTCGAGACCAGCCTGACCAACATGGAGAAACCCTGCCTCTACTAAAAATACAAAAATTAGCTGGGTGTGGTGGCACATGCCTGTAATCCCAGCTACTCGGGAGGTTGAGGCAGCAGAATCACTTGAACCCAGGAGGTGGAGGTTGCGGTGAGCCGAGATCATGCCATTGCACTCCAGCCTGGGCAAGAAGAGCAAAATTCCATCTCAAAATAAAAAAAATAAAAACCAACCAACCAAACAAACAAAACAAAGTTTGTGAATCGAGGGTCCAGGTAGAGGATGGAGCACTCAATAGTTTCCAAACCACTGGCCTTCAGGGATCATAAAGGTAAGTGATGGGGTCAGAGGGTCCTGGCCTCCTTTGACTGAAAAGCCCTGCATTCATTTATTTCATTTGCACAGTGGGATAATCCATTGAGGTTTTAGCTCATCCATTAACTCACACTGTGTTCTGACTGCCATGAGAGACTCCAAAGATCATGGTGAGCTTTTTTTCTCCCTCCATCTTAAGCAAGTAGCCAAACCTTCCCATCTGGAATTCTGGCCTTCTTGCTTTAGGGGTTTATGAACAACATTTGAGTTTTAGGATGAAAAACCGATGCACAGGGACCAAGCTAGGTTTTGTTTGGAGGTGGGGAGTTCTGGAGGAGAGGGGAAGGAGTCTGGGGCTACGAGTATTCCTTCCTGGAAGAGAGGAGCTGGCAGGGGCCATGAGGGGTAGAGGTCTGTGCCTTACCTGCCAAGGCGATGGTGTCTGGTGGGTGGTTGGCTGCTGTGATTTTGAAGGCCAATGCTGTGGCTTTGAGAATAGTCATGGGTGGGAATGTCATCAAGTATGTGCTGGTGTAAGGAATCACCAAAAGGGGCATTTCTGTGTCTTCCTGAGTAGCAGGGTCTAAGAGACGGGTGAGGGTTGAGGAGGGTCCTCCCTGTATGAGGAGTAGCAGCAGATGGCATTAAGAGCAGAGCCCCCTCCCTGGTGACTAAGGAGTGAGCTGAGAAAGAGGCAGCTTTAGAGACTGGAAATGGTTGATATTGGACCTCTTGGCTACCATGATGGGTAGAGACTGGGGCCAGATTTAAGGCATTTTAGAAGAATAAGGAATGTGAGTGCTGTGGAGGAATCCTCTGTTCCACTTGTTTGGCCTTTTAGTAAGAGTTCTTTTGGAGGAAAGGTGACTACATGTTTGCAACCCACTGTACTCAGTGGCCTCTAAGGTTCTTTCTGGAACAGATACTTGATGACGTGGTAGCTTTAAGGGTGGCTTGAGGGTGGTAATGTTCCAAACTAGGGGAATTCCTCTTGCATCTCCCCTCCCCAGAACTGCTGTGCACCGGGGGGCACACTTGTGAAATGGTATAGTTTCAGCCATGGCTGGGGAGTAAAAAAGGAGCCTCCTACCAATGTGGACGTGATTCACGGAGTACACGTGAGACTCTGGGAGGCATGGTTGGAGACCCTGGGTCCCGCCCTGCTCAAACCAGCGCTGAGCTACTGATAACTGGAAGCACTCCAGCAAATTGATGGAATTCACGTTTGACCTGTTGGGCACAAAACTCTCCAGGTTTGTCAGTATTATTCAAGGGCACAGCCCCAGCCAAAGCGGAAGAGCTACCACCCCTACTGGGGGGCCCAGCATGGGGGTTCACCTGAGGGAAATACCCATGACAGCAGGAACCCAAGTTCATGAATCAGAGGTGGTTTTTATGTGCCAGGTCACATCGGTCACTGTCCTCTGTGTTTTCCACGTTCTCAGCGGGGTCTGAGGGTCATCCCCAGGGTCTGTCCCATACACTGACTCACTCCTTCTGTTTTCTGGAAATGTAATCCAAATCAATTTCTCGTTTTCTTATGCTCAGGGAAAGATTTGCTTGGAATTCATGAGGCTTTGGCTCCAGGCTCTGGGAGGCACTATGGCCGGCCGGTGGGGGATGGTGGGGGTGAGATAGTGTTCTAAGTGAAAGGGGAATTTCTATGTAAGCATTTGTGGCAAGTTGCCTAAAGAGATCTTAGTAGAAAAGGTCCTGAATTTCCAAGGCTCCAGTAATAATTTGTCATCATTTATCTTATTCTAAATAAATGTTCTTTCACACCTGATTTTATCTTAGTAATTCTACGTTCTTCTCTTTCTTTGTGCTTAGAGAGCACAAAGACTGTAGAAGCGGGGACCAGACAGGGCTATGTCCAGCAGTCCCTCAAACACACCCTGTGCTTCATGCTGTTGGTGCTTTTGTCTGGATCATTCACCCACTGATGTGTCCTTCCCAATCCTTGTAGTGGGGCCAGAACCTGGCTTAAAGCCAGCTATGCTTGGCCTGGCATGACTTTTCCTTCCTTCCAACGGTTCTGGGCATTTTCTTTAAAATCCACTTAGCAAGTTCTCAGGTACAACTTTATGATATTTCTTCTGTTGTTTGTCTTGAACTGAGCTTCAATACCAGCTTGTGTTTAAACGTCTTGTATACATATTTTGTCATCCCTCCCCAAATCAGAGTGTAAGCTCCTTGAAGATAGCGACTGGTTTTGCAAAAAGAACTTTGTATTTTCCACAGAGCGTGGCTCACAGGAAACACCTCAACACCTATCATGTTGGCTTATTTGAACATAATTCCTGTAATGTTTTTAAAGTTTAAAAAATTTAACTATTCAATTTAAAAAAGCAGAATAGGTAGATATTTCTCTGCTTTATAGAATAAAAAAATTTGGCTGAGACAGCTCATGTAGGAACGAGAATTAGACCATTGTTCCAAGGTGACACAATTAAAGACCATTTTACATAAATGGTTCCATCTTATTTAAGTTCTTTCAAGAAAGTAGAAATTTCTAGCAAGTCCCTTTCTAGCTGGTGCTATTTATCAGGAAGACTTCTCTTCTGGCTACCCTGGCTCCTCTGTTCTGATTTAAGGGTTATTTGTCTTTTCTGCACACGACTGGAGAGATCTTTTCAAAATCCTAACCATGTCGGTGCTCTGCTTAAAACCCTTCAGTGACTGCTTCCCCACTGAGTTGAAAGAAACCCAGCATCTTCTGTGACTCACCACCCTGGTGAGTGGGCCCTGCCTGCCTCCTCAGCAGTCTCTGCCCTCCTCTTCTCTCACTCTGTTCTAGACACAGGGTTCCTCTTACACTTCCTAGGACACACCAAGTGCTCTCTGCCTCAGGACCTTTGTGCGTGCAGCCAGTGCCTCTGCCTGCTATTCCTCCAGCTCCTTATCCTGTGGGTCTCTGCTTAAATATCACTAACCTCCTCTGACAGGCCTTTTGGACGCCCCATCATGAGTAGGCCCCTGCTCTGCTGGACTCTGTCACAGCACTGTATCTATTTTCTAGAGAGAATGTTTCATAGTCTGAAATAATTTTAATCATCAGTTGCTCCAGCTGTTTATGATCTCTGGGACCCCACTAGATGTAGGTTCTCTGAGGGTAGGGACCCTGTCTGTTTTATTGAGCGTGGTATTACCCCAGCCCCACCTCTACTTGTCACGTGGCAGGGTTTTAATATGTATTTGCCAACTGGAGGACAGAAATATCGAATCTGTTGATCTTGAGGTAGAGGAAAGATCAGGACCTACCCCTCAGAGTTTGGTGGTAAGAGGTTCCCCTGAGTCTGAGAGGCCTGGGCGGGAGGTGCCCTGAAGATAGGTGCCCGTCTCTGGATCAAGTCCATCAGCTGGCTTGGCTGGCAGGACAGGGCCCTCTCTCCCTCTGCTCTGGGCCCCGTGCATATACTCATGAAGTCAGGAAGCATTTCCTTTGTCCTTCCCTCTGGCCCCTGCCTACCAGCTTTGAGAAGGCCAGCAGGGAGCTGGTGAGCACTGGGTACTGCCTGAATGGCTGGGGAAATGAGGTCGCGGAGACCCCCTCCTGTCCCTCATGGCCCCGTCTTTTCCTGAGGCCTCCAACGGTGAGCATTTGCCACCGAGCAAGGCTCAAGGAATAGATTTGGTGGTTTGTGTTCTCAAGGGAGGTGGAGATCACTCAGGGAGATGAGTCCAGATGAGGTTTTAAAATAAGCCATTGTTTGAGGCAACAGGGAACAGCCCATTTTGAGGCCCAGAGGCTCACCTGGGAGTTGGTGGATAAAAGAATGATCTCGTAGCTAGAAAAAGGGAAATCAGCTTCTGAGACTTTTTCCAGCTGCTCAGCTATAATACCATCTAAGAGTTGACCTTTAATGTGGGCGTGTGAGGCCAGCCTGCTGGGATAGACCAAAGGAATCAAGCCAAGAGATGCTGATGGCAAATTTAAACCAGTCAAGGGTGGAGTGGCCAGGGGCACAGCCTGTAGAAAGGGCAGTCAGAGAATGGGAAATTAAAAGAACTCCAGAAGCCAGCAATCGAACGTTAGGAAGAATCGAACGTTAGGAAGAAGCCCAGTGAGTGGAGAGGGCTTTTGTGGAGGCCTGCAAACCGTGGGTGCCACAGTGGGAAAGCCAGCCAGGCGGTGCCCAGGGAAGTGGGTGGAGGGTACCACAACCCACCCTGAGAACTGGCAGTGCTCAGAGACGGGGCAGTGTCTGGGAGGTGGAGGGAGATGGAAAATGTCACTCCCCTACCCTCCCAGAGCAGGATGGGCAAAGATGTCTGGGGCTGCAGGGTGTCACACGTCTTCAAAGGACATTTAGTGGCACTTAATAAAGTCCATTTCGTGTAAATAGCCTAATCCCAGCCTGTAAGGAGCATAGCACCATCTCCATTTCCTGGACATGGAGACAAGCCCTGAGAGGTTGAGTGAGTTATCTGAGGCCCCTGGCTAGTTAGAGCAGAACCAGGACTTGAATCAGGTTTTCTGATGCTGAGATCAAGCCCTGGTCAGGTGTTTGGTCAGCACTGCAGGTCCCTGGAGACTGTGTCTACCCTCTACCTCCCAGTTCTTCTACCCATCTCTCAGGAGCCTCCTCCTCCTCAGTTCCAGTCAGATCCAGGTACCAAGAGCCTTCGAGGCCCAAGCCTGGCAGGTTCTGCTGCTTTGCTCCATCACCCCATGAGGTGACACTTTTCACCCTGGACCCAGGATCCTAGGAGGCCCAGAGGCTGTGGCCTTTGGGGTGGAGCAAGATAGCAGTCTCTGGAGCCCACAGTTCTCTTCAGGATGCATCATCGGGGAAGGGGAGCCTGCACGTTTGTAGGAAGAGCCTGATTCCAATGAAACCTCTGTCAGGCCCAGGAGGATGGATCATTGGCCTGACTTGGGTGGTGCTTCTCCTTGTCTCAGAGAGGCTGTGGTAGATTGCACTAAAGGCCTCTATTCTTCCCCCGCTCTGTATCCATGCCCTTTGCCATGTGACTTTGTGGATTTGATTTCCTTATTTTTTGAATCTGGGATTAGTGTGTGACCCGCTTTGGCCAACAGAATAAGGTGGAAGTGAGTCTGAGGCTTCCAGCCTGGACCTCGAGAGGCCTTGTGTGTTTCTGCTTGCCATCTTGCTGTCTGCCTGAAGGAACGTGCCTGGGCTGGTCTGCTGGCCTCAGAGATGGGGAGGATGAGAGACATGGGACAGAGCTCCCCAGCTGAGCATCCCAGAGAGAGCCCCCACAGGTCTACAGATGCCACAGTGAGCTTAGCCCACATCAGCTGCTCCATGCAGGCATGTGAGCTGTCATTATTTAATTTTTTATGCCACTCGGGTTTTGTGGCTGTTAAGCAGCAGTCTACTGATAATAGCTAACAGATACAGAGGTATTTTAAGGGTTAGGAAAGCACTAGAAATCTGAAGAACTAACTAAATATATTATGCAGAAACAGGAAAAAAAGAGGAAGAAAGCTGACTGATCAAACCTCAGCTCAGGAAGGGATTAGCTCAGGAAGACGGGTGCACCGAGCTGATGGGAACCCTGAGCATGTGGGTGAAGGTCAAGGGCAGGTGTGCTCCATAGTCATGCTCGTATCCTCCATAGTCTGCTGCCTCTTGGCCTTTCTCCACACATCACTCCAGGGTCTGAGGCTGTGTCTGGGGCCTTAGAGCAAGAGGCGGACCTCAGAGTGACCCTTCCACCTTTCAGTATGGGTCTCCTGGCTCCAAATGGCAGCCAGTTGCTGCCAAACCCCAGAGGTGTCTTTTGAGCTCTGCAATGCCAAACTGGTCCTGCTCCCAGAAAACTGTGACATGGCCTTGAGCCTATTTAGGCAGTTAGATTATACTCCAAGCACTGGCATTGCCCCGCCCTTGGAGCCTGAGAAACATCTTTTTGTATACCAGGCACAGGAGAGAACAACTGGCTTGTGCCTTCCTTTGCTCCAGCTTCGTTTCTTGCATATCTGTTTTCCCAGAGGTGGACTAGGGTGCCAGCTCCTGACAGGCAGCTAGAGTTTACATATGCATTTGTGTGTATGCGCATGTGTTTGACAACATAAGAGTGTGTGTGTGTATGTGGGGAGTGAGACTGGGACGGGACAATTCCATACACACACACACACACACACACATATATGTATATGTATTCCGTATATATATATAGTGAAGCTCTCTTTATTCCTGGAAAGAACAAAACGGGTTTACTGGATTATAGTTGTGCTCTTCAATAATTCTTCTGCCCAGGGTCCCTGCTCGTCTCATTGTCTTTTCATTCCTTTCTTACCGGAAGTGAAGGAATTAGATCTGTGCTGGGAGAATCAAGATTGCATCCCAGTTAGGGGAAGAGGGAGCGAGTGTGGAGCCCCAGGCAGCCAGACTGGAAAAGAACAAGCTCTACCTGAGCCCTTCCACTCAGCCCCCGCCTGTCAGCCTGGACTCTTCATCTTATTTCCAGGTGTCAAAAGAAGGCCTCTGGGATTCCTGGGTTGGTTAACTAGTCAGGAAAGAAAGGCCGAGCTACAAGCAGCTGAAGGGAGCTTCGCAGCTCCTCCTGGTTCCCCAGGGCACTTTGTGCTGTGGTTTTCCAGCCCAGCTGTACATATGAGAATCACCCCGGAGGTTAAAAAATACCCATGCCTCAGACAATAGAATCAGAAGTTTTGGGGGTGAGCAAGATGTTTTTATAACTCCCCACGTGATTCTCATATGCAGCCAGCGTTGGAACCACTGCTTCCAGAGGTGACTCTGTAGGCACTACCCGTGAGCACTTTGACCAGATGGTATTGGGGGCACCTGCTGGTGAGGCAGCTCTGTGAGTTAAGACACTGCCTGTAGTAGGCTGAACAATGGCACCCAAAGATATCACGTCCGAACCCACTGAACTTACTACCTTATGAAAATACCACCTTATTTGGAAAAAGGGTCTTTGAAGATGTGATTACATTAAGAATCTTAATAAGGGGACGTTATCCTAGATTATCCAGGTAGGTCTTAAATGCTGTCACATGAACCATTATAAGAGAAGGCAGAGGGTGCTTTTCACACCCATGGATGAGGCGATGTGAAAATGGAGCAGAGAGAGATGTGAAGAGGCTGACCTTGTGGATCGGAGTGCTTGTTAGGGATTCCAAGACAAAGGATGCTAGAAATCACTGGAAGTTGGAGGAGGTAAAGAACTCCTTTAGGTCCTTCCCTTAGAGCCTCCAGAGGGAGTGTGGCCCTCTTGACACCTTGCTTTTGGTCTAGTGAAACAAACTCTGGCTTCTGGTTCTGGAACTGTGAGATGAATGTGTGTTGGTTTTAAGCCATGTGGTTTATGGTAATTTGTTACAGCAGCCGCAGGAGACTCATACACTTCCCTTCATGGGAGGCCGTGTGAAATGTTAGGTCAGGGTTACCCTTTATGGGCTGTTTAGCTGCATTCCCCAGCCCAGCACATAACCTACTGAATTCAGTCCATCAGCCAACTGGTCAACTACTATTAACCAGGGACCAGCCCGATGCTGGATATGATGGCAGCTACCAAGCAGAATGGGCAGTGACGTGGCACATGGTCAGGACTAGGGTAGAGTCAGCAGACTGGGGTTGGCAACCTTTTTGGTTTTCTCCTTGCTGGTCACATGATGGTCAAGAAGAACTCGAGCTGGTAGGGCTTATAGAAGCAGGGAGAAGTGGGTAGGGGAAAAAGGAGAACAGGTGAAAGTTTGGAGCTAGAAACATGTTCAAGATTTTTGGGAAACAAGGGCATGGACAAGCTTGTCTGGAGCCAAGATTTTATGAAGGGAGATTGTTCTTAAACTTCAGGGTGTTGAAAGCCAGAGAAGTGGTGCCAAGAAATCTGTATGTAATACAAGCTCCCTGGGTTCTTCTCATTTAGATGATTCACTGATCGCATTTTGAGAAACACTGAGTTTGGGAACCATTGAGATAGAAAGTTGAAAGAATGGATTGTAGTCACACTGACTTTACTTTCTCAAATTAGCAAAACGTAAAATAGTATTTGCTTTACTACTCAGCATTTCTTTCATTCTTTCTTTTTTTTTTTTTTCGAGACAGAGTCTTGCTCTGTCACCCAGGCTGGAGTGCAATGGTGCAATCTCAGCTCACTGCAATCTCTGCCTCCTGGGTTCGAGCAATTCTCCTGCCTCAGCCTCCTGAATAGCTGGGGTTACAGGCATGAGCCACCATGCCTGGCTAATTTTGTATTTTTAGTAGAGATGGGATTTCACCACATTGGCGAGGCTGGTCTCGAACTCCTGACCTTGTGATCTGCCACCTCGGCCTCCCAAAGTGCTGGAATTACAGGTGTGAGCCAGCACGCCCATCCTCAGCATTTCTTTTATACCTACACCGTACCTTAAATTTTTATTTTTCTTAAAATATATATGTATATAAATTTAAAAATTCTAAAACTACTATAAAAATTATAAGAAAAATACCAGTTTCTATCTTCCTCTCTCATATTCCCAGAGGCAACCTCTTTCAACTCTTTTAACTAATACTTATTCTGGGTTTTAGCCTCCATATTTTTAAATGACACGTGTGTACTACTATTTTCTGATGTTTCAATTTTTGGTATTATCTCTTGACTTTCCCCTCAGGTTGATGATTAATTTTTCCATTCATCCCTGTCCCTCTTGACATACCCAGTTCTTTCCCTCCACCTTCCCTGCAAAGCTTTTCATAATTTTTGGTTAAATAAAAATCAATGTTTAGTTTTCTAGGTAAAATTATTCACAGCTAAGCCATTTAGTGTATTATGATTACGTATCTTTTATGATATAACTTAGGTGTGTCTTAGAATAATAATTTGCTTATTTTTCATTGGCTTTGTTTTCTATGTACCTGTGATGGAGACAGCTAGCTGCTCCCCAGCATTCTTCCTTCTCTGTAGTAAGAGATTTTTTAGCTGCATCTATTGGCGTCCAGCTGAAGCTATATTTCCTATCCTCCTTCCTGATAGCTGGCTACAGTCATTGTGATGAGGTTTGGCTAACAGGAGGTGGGCAAATGTGATGTGGCCACATCTGGATCTTGCCATGACAGGCTAGGCATGTACCATTCCATTTCTCCTTCTTCATTCTTGCTGACTGAAACGCAGATGTGGTGGCAGGAGTGTGATCAGTCAACTTAGACCATAGGGTAGAAGTTGCATGTTGAAGGAAGGACAACATAATACAAGATGCCCGTGTTACCATGAGAAAGAAAGATGTCTGCTATCTTGTTTGGCCTCCTATACTGTTGGGTCTATGTGGGGTCTAGTATTAATAGCCATGAAAGTACCTGTGGGCAGGTTTTCTATGAAGTGAATGAAGCTCAAGCTTCAGGATCTCTCACTTGCCCAGACCCCTTTCAGGGCCCTGGAAGGAGCCCTGGCAACTTTGTAGTTCTGTATTCTTTTCATTAAGGAGGCCCTCTAGTTGTATAAGCTTCAGGGCCCCCAAATTGGATCCTATCCCTCCCAATATCTAAGGTAAAGACTGCTAGTTCTCCACCAGCATCCACTCTCCTCTCCTTTGGACCTCAGATTGCGTGTCCCAGCCTATCTTCTGGTTAAGTGTGACCCTGCAAGCGGCAACCATGTATGCTGCCTCCAGGCCTGGTTCATAAAAACCTCCTCCAGACTTCTCTGTGCCTTGCCCCATTCTGTGTGCTTGGGAGGGTGACAACCAGCAGCTTGGAAGACAGGTGCTGAAGATGGGGGAGCATTTGTCAACCAGGGTCCCTGATGAACGTGTTGGGGGAGTCCCTCGCCAGTATGAATGTCTGCTGAAGACCGTTACACCAAAAAGAAATAAATGTGTTGACTGTACGCCGCTGACTTTGGAGGGGTATATTTGTCTCTACAGATCAGCTTACCCTACCTAATACAGTGTCTGTCACTAATTGATCCCCACCTTGCAGAACTCTAAATCTCATTGCAGCACGGTTAAACCTGCTTGGTAATCTATCAGTCCCAGCGATTTATTTGGGAAAGCACTCTAGGGATTGCTCAGCTCCTCTAATTTGTTTTCTTGCTGAGTCTGTTATATAGCTATTAATGCTTACTGTCATCTTAGGGAATTCCTTTTGCTACTCTCCTCTGTTGCATCCTGTTTTCTGGGTTCTATGTTCTAATTTTTCCTTATTTATTCCTGTGTTTTGTTGTAACAAAAAAGATCTTCCAGTAGATTTCTAAGAAAGAGTACATGAGAGGTAAAATTGAAGATATTTTGTATGTCTGATTTATATTCTTGTCCAATTTATATTCTTGTTTTCTATCTAATATATACTCTTTTTTTTT
>NW_012107486.1:1046443-1047574 GCF_000951045.1 Mandrillus leucophaeus
CTAATTTTTGTATTTTTAGTAGAGATGGGGTTTCACCATGTTGTCCAGTCTGGTCTTGAACTCCTGACCTCAGGAAATCCGCCTGCCTCGGCCTCCCAAAGTGCTGGGATTACAGGCGTGAGCCACTGCACCCGGCCTTAATTGTTTTTTTGTAGGGATGAGATATCACTGTATTGTCCAAGCTGGTCTCAGTCTCCTGGCTTAAGCAATCCTCCCACCTCAGCATTGCAAAGTGCTGGGAATAAAGGCATGAGCCACTGTGCCTGGCCTCAAAAGTCCCTTTTTTCTCTGAATCAATTGATCAGTCTTATCTTTTTCCCCCAGTGTTGTATCCTTGGTTCATGAATATGATATCTTCTTTTATCTCTATGAGGATAAAATGAAAGTTTAAAAAATGTTTTCTTCTGTTTATTGCATTATTTCTTTTACTTCTGAGTTTCTTTGTTTTTCTGTTTTGGCCCTTCATTGTCATGTTTGAGAATTTCTTCCAAATATTTGGCAATTCTTGACTGTTTATATTTAAGAGAGAGGTATTCAGTCTACTGGGAACTTCTGAGAGGTTTGTTGACTGGTGAGCCTCCCTAAAGCCAATACATTGCAGGCTCCCAAAGGTCAGTATTTCTATGTTTTTTTTTATGGCCCAGTTCCCTACAGAGAAATCCTCCAATCTCTTGCCTTGGAGTATAGCAGTGGCTGCTCAGAAGGGGAAAGGGTCTGTAGTGGAGATGGATCTCCACCTTCGAAAAAAGACATGTTGGGCCAGCTTCTGGGATTGTTGTTAGTGAGGGGACCCTCAGGTGTCATCCTTCATGGATATCCAAGCTGCAGGAAGCCACCTTGCCCAAGATCATGTCCTTCCAGTGCTGGCCCACATCCAGTGATTAAGGTGGAGATATAAATGTCTTCCATTTTTGGCCCAGCGTGAACCAGTTCTATTGGCCCAACGTGGGACAATTTCAGTTCTAGAGACCCCATAGGGTTGACTAAAGCTGTCAGACTTGAATTGCAGCTCTATTCAAGTGCTGATTCCAAGAGTACTCCCTAATAGACTTGCTGTGTGGGAAACTCTGTCTCATAGTCCACTTTCTAGGCAACCCAGTTTGCAACAGTTTCTTTTTCTTTTTTTTTTTT
>NW_012107486.1:1048464-1080225 GCF_000951045.1 Mandrillus leucophaeus
TGGATATTAGCCCTTTGTCAAATGAGTAGATTGCAAAAATTTTCTCCCATTCTGTAGGTTGCCTGTTCACTCTGATGGTAGTTTCTTTTGCTGTGCAGAAGCTCGTTAGTTTAATGAGATCCCATTTGTCAATTTTGGCTTTTGCTGCCGTTGCTTTTGGTGTTTTAGACATGAAGTCTTTGCCCATGCCTATGTCCTGCAACAGTTTCTTAAGGAGCATTCCATAAAAGCAGAGGGTAAGATGGGGTTTTGGAGCTGGATCGTTCACCTGCCTTCCCAACAATAATGACCCCATCATTGCTGCTGGGTGGGGCACCCCGAGCATTGTATTGTGTCCCCAATACAAATCTAGTGGTTCAACCTTTCATCAGTTGTGAATTTGAATGGTGTACCAGGAGAAGAAAGCACACTAGTTGGTGCTATCCATCAGGTATTAGAAAAAATGAGAAAAATACTGCTATAGACACAATAGGATTGGGTGATGTCTGTTTTCCACTGCTGCTGTAATAAATTACCACAAATGAGTGCCTTCTACAACTCAAGTTTATTATCGTATAGATTTGTAGGTCAGAAGTCTGACACAGGTCTCAGAAGCCAAGATGTCAGCCAGACTGTGATTCTTTCTGAAGGCTCCAGGGAAGGGTGTTCTTCACCTTTTCCAGCTCCTAGTGGCTGTCTGCATTCCTTGACTCATGGCCCTTTCCACCGTCTTCAAAGTCAGCAGTAATGGGTGGAGTCCTTCTCATGCTGCTGTTTCTCTAGTCCTCTGCAGTCAGGAAAAGTTATCTGCCTTTAAGGACTCATGTGATTAGATGGGGCCCACCCAGACAATCCAGGACAATCTCCCCTCCTTAAGGTCCTTAACCTTGATCGCATCTGCAAAGTCATTTGGCATGTAAGGTCACATATTCCATGGGCTCTGAGGATTAGAGCATGGCTATCTTTGAGGACCCTTATTTTCCATTGATAGATGGATATTGCTGAGTTTTATGAAGAGCTAGAGAAAGATAACAAGAGGCTGAGAGCGGTTATCAGCCAATTTAAAGCAGGGGTTAACTCCTCCTTGGCAGCATAAAAACAGGTTTTCTTGTCTGACAAAGGGAGGACAGGAAAAGAAGGCCAGGTCCAGGCCTTAGTGGTCAGAGTGGTTGATGTCCAAAGAAGGCTCAACTCCCAAACAAGGCAGGTCTTCTGTGCCAAGGTCAGGGCCCTGGCTGGAAGAGGATACAATCCTGACACATGTATATCTGGGACAAATCTCCAAAATCTTGACTTCTCAGATTTCCCTGAACTCTTTGAACCTGCAGAAGTTGATCACCCCTCCCTATTAAAAACTAGGATTATGGCTGGACACGGTGGCTCATGCCTCTAATTCCAGCACTTTGGGAGGCCGAGGTGGGCAGATCACCAGGTCAAGAGATCAAAACCATCCTGATTTCAATGGTGAAACTCCATCTCTACTAAAACTTAGCTGGATGTGGTGGTGCACACCTGTAGTCCCAGCTACTTGGGAGGCTGAGGCAGAAGAATCACTTGAACCCAGGAGGCAGAGGTTGCAGTGAGCCAAGATTGTGCCACTGCACTCCAGCCTGGTGACAGAGCAAGACTTTGTCTCAAAACAAAACAAAACAAAAACTAGGATTATCTCCACCTTCCTGCTTGAAGATAATGCATAGGCCTCTCCCTGCAGGATAAATTGTGTTTCTCCTCCCTCAGTATCTGTCCTGCCTCCTTTTGGTCACTAGATATGTAACGCTAGGGTTAAGTCACAGCACAGTGCAGCCAGGGATATGCTGAGCTTGATAAAGGTGGAAGGGAACTATTTATCTCCCCAAATCTAGCCAGCATTTACTGGCAGGAACGGGAGGAGTTCTGTAGACTGGATTCTCAGAGTGCTTGATCATGAATGCCAGAGCTTAAGATCAGATAATGGAAAGTGTATTGATTTGGGTATATTCACAAGACACATGATTTAATCAGATGGTGTGAACTCAAAACTAGAGTGGCTCCTATAACCGTACCCACCTAAGTTAGGTCAAAATGCCAGAGTGGCCAAAACAAATGGCAGAGAAAGAATTAAAAGACTCAGGGTCATAGGTATGCTGGATGTATATACCACATGAGCCCAGGAAACCTACTAGATGAGCTTACACAATTTAAGGAATGCACTGTTGAGAGAGTCACCAACATCACAAAGTTTGATTGTGGCTCTCCTCTGTGGACCAGAGCTAATGGTAGGAGGAACCATTGTAAAACTAGGCTCACTAGGCTGGGCGCAGTGGTTTATGCCTGTAATCCCAGCACTTTGGGAGGCTGAGGCATGTGGATCACCTGAGGTAAGGAGTTTGAGATAAAACTAGTCTCACTAGTAGCAGAAGGAATAGGACCCCAATACAATAGAAGCCAGGTGGCAGTACCTAGCCTTCAGAAGCCATTTATGGATGCAATAATTGTAATGCACAGCAGAATCCATTATTGTGGAGGCAATTATTGTAGTGAGCTGCAAGTTCAGAGTGATAGCCAAAGGGGGCCTGACTCACAGATAGTTGTGGAGATGATTAATGGAAGACAGTGTCCTTAGGGGCAAAATATATGGGCAGCAAACAAGGGTACTACTCAACTTGTACCAGCAGAAGAAATCAAGAACAGATTGTCAGAAACAGAATAGAGAGTCCAGAAATAAGTTCACACACCTAGAACCAACAGATTCTTGACAAAGAACCAAGAACACACATTGAGGAAAAGACAGTCTCTTCAAGAAATGGTGCTGGGAAAATTGGATATTCACATGCAGAAGAACGAGACTAAACTCCTACCTCTCACCATATGCAAAAATCAAATACTTAAATGTAGAAACCCAAACCGTGAGACTACTAGAAAAAAATACAGGTGAAACATTTTACAACCTGGGGCTGGGCAAGGATTTTTTAAAGAAGACCTCAAAAGCACAGTCAATGAAAACATTAACAGACAAATGTGACTACATCAAACTAAAAAGCTTCTGCACAGCAAAGGAAACAATTAACAGAGTGAAGAGACAACCTACAGAATGGGAGAAAATATTTGCTAACTTTACATCTGACAAGCAGTTAATATCAAATATATAGGGAGCTTAAACTACTTAATAGCAGAAAATCAAAGAACCCAATTGAAAAGTGAGCAGAGACCTTAATAAAGATTTCTCAGAAGAAGACATTCGAATGGCCAACAGGCACATGAAAAAATGCTCAACTTCAAAATGCAAATCAAAACAACAGTGAGATACAACCTCACTCCAGTTAGAATGGCTATTATCAAAAAGACAAAAGAAATAAGTGTTGGTGAGGATGTGGAGAAAAGGGAACACTTAGGCACTATTGGTGGGATTGTAAATTAGAATAGCCACAATGGAAAACTGTGCTGAGGTTCCTCAAAAAATAAAAAAGAAGCTACCGTATGACCCAGCAATCCCACTCCTGGGTATGTATTAAAAAAAAAAAAAAAAAAAAGGGAATCAGTATATCAAAGATATATCTGCACTCCCATGTTTATTGGTTCACTACTCATAATAGCCAACATATGGAATCAACCCAAGTGCCTAAGAGTGGATGAATGAATAAAGAAAGAAATCATATATATACACAATGAAATACTATTCAGCCATAAAAAAGAACAAAATCCTGTCATCTGTGACAACATAGATGGCCCTGGAGGACAGTCTACAAGCCAATCACAGAAAGAGAAATACCATATGATTTCATTCATATGTGGAATCTAAAAAAATAAAAAGCCGACATCATAGAAGCAAGTAGAAAAGTGGTTACTAGAGACTGGGGAGAAGAGGAAAGAGGGGAGGATGGGGAGAGGTTGGTCAATGGATACAAAGTTACAGTTAGAGGAATAAGTTCTGGTGTTCTATTGCATAGTAGGGTGATGATGGTTAACGGTAAGATATGGTATATTAGAAACTAGCTAGAAGAGAGGCTTTTGAACGTCCTCATCACAAAGAAATGATAAATGTGTGAGGCGACTGTCAGGCTAACTACACTGATTTGGTCATTTTACAATGTATATATGTATCAAAACATCAAATTGTACCCCATAAATATGTGCAGTTACAATGTATCAAAGTAATCATAAAAGAATATTATCATTAGAAGGAAGGATTTCTGTAAAGGAAAAGAAATAAGAAAAGAACAGATGGTCAGGACTGTAAGTGCAGTCACCCAGTAAAAAGTCATGGTTCCTTGTCTGGTTTCTGAACCTGATACAGTTTCCTGGACTCACTGAAGGAGAGACAAAGTCCCCAGGAAGAAGGACATCTCTGCAGGTATACATGGTAATGATTCCACCATTCCTTCCTTCAAAGCCTCCTACAACCATTTATTCTGATATATTGAAATAGTTTGTGGCAGGTGGACATAGAGTTTGAGTTGACATAGACACTCAGAGACCTGAAGCATCATCATAGCCCTAGAGTAGGGGCATAGACAGATCAGATAATAAATGAAGTCTTGGCCAAAGTCCAGCTCTCAGAAGTTCCTCTGGGTCTTGTGGACTCACCTGTGGGTCATTTTCCCAATCCTAATATGTGTAATTTGAATGGCTATAGTTCCTTGTAAGATGGAAGTGGTATATCCAGAATTGAACATGTATGGGACCAGGGGGCACAAGTAAGGGCTTCATGAGCAGGTAGCTCAGACTTCCCATTATTTACCAGTGTTCCTTTCTCAGCTCACACCTATGACCATATGGGGGAATCCCTTATGGCTGGCTGATGGAGGAGGAAAAGCACCATATAGGATTACAGATGAGTCAGCTTGGTACGTGGCTCAACTCAAAATACATATGGCAGCTGCACTACAGCCTTACTCAGGGGTGGCTTTGAAAGACAGAGGTGAGGCTGGGTGTGGTGGCTTATGCCTGTAATCCCAACACTTTGGGAGGCTGAGGTGGGCAGATCACCTGAGGTCAGGAGTTCAAGACCAACCTGGCCAACATGGTGAAACACCATCTCTACTAAAAAGAAAAAAAAAAAAAAAAACTACAAAATTAGATGGGTGTGGTGGTGCATGCCTGTAGTCCCCACTACTCAGGAGGCTGAGGCAGGAGAATCGCTTGAACCCAGGAGGTGGAGGTTGCAGTGAGCCAAGATCTTGCCATTTCACTCCAGTCTGGGCAACAGAGTGAGGCTCTGTCTCAAAGAAAAAAAAAAAAAGGGGTGAAGGAAAATCCCTCCAATGGATGGAGCTTCATTGGTACATCTGGTCATCTACTCTGTGTGGAAAGAGCTCTAGGATATATATAGATTCACAGACAGTGGCAAATAGTCTGACCAACTTGTTGGTGACCTAGAAAGGAAAAGATTGGAATGTTGGAAACAAGGATGCCTGGTATAGAGGCATAGGCATGGACATATAAGAATGGGAAATAAGTATAAATATCTTTATATCATATGTTACTGCACACCAGAGAGCATCTACCATGAGGAGACACTAAGTAACCAAGCAGACAAAATGACTCAGCCGGTTGATGTCAGCCAGCTTCTGTCATCAGCTACCATGGTAGTGGTATGATGAAAATAAGAATGAGGTGGCCATGGTGGCAGAGAATCAGGCTATTCTGGGCTTAAAAAAAAGTCTGGACTCCTACTTGCCAAGGCTGGTCTGCTGACTACTGCTAACAAATGTGCAATGTGCCAGCAAGAGAGATCAATGCTGAGCCCCCACTATAGCACCATTTCTTGAGGTAGCAAATTGTTCTGACATGAAGTGATGATACTCATTGTGAGCATGGGTTTGCTTTTCTTGCCAATGCCACCATCCAAGGGTGTATATGTGATCCCGTGTAGTATCATATCAGACCAGAAATCTACATTACACAAGGGAGGCACAAGATTAGGCTCATGACTGTGGAGTACATTGTTTGTGTCACATACTCTACCATCTAGAACCTGATGGACTGGTAGAGCCTGGGATCACCAGCTGAAGGAACAGCTGAAGCTTCAGCCCAGAGGTGAATCTTTTGAAGATGATGTGTCATTTTTGATGTGCAATATATACCTGCAACTAAGCATCTTTGTATAGTATTATGTCCAAAATTAGAAGAATTTGCGGGCCCAAGGACCAAGGAGGGGATGGATGAGTGGTCCTGCTTACTGTCACTTCCAAGAACCACATAAAAACCATGCGCTTGCAGAATGTTCTTGCAACTCTGGGCTCTATAAGGTTAAAGTTCCCGCTCCCCAAAGAGGAAACATTTCTACCAGGGACTCAGCAAGAATCTCTTTGAACTAAAGCGATAGCTGCCACCTGAGCACGTCAGGCTCCTCATGTCCAGGGAACAGCAGGCAAGAAGAAGGGTGACTATCTAGGCAGGGGTGATTGGCCCTGATAATTAGAGGAGGTTGAGATGCTATTACACAATGGAGGCAGGGGGAAATATGTTTAGCACCCAGATGATACCTTGGGCACCTCTTTGGGTCTCTCTTCCTCAACCGTGATAGTAAATAGATAAGTCTACCAATGCCGGCCTGAAGGGCAAGGTGAATGGAGCCATGCCAACAGTATGAGCCCAGGAAAGCCTAGCAAAAGTGCTAGCTGAAGATGAGGGAATCTAGACTGGATAGTGGTGGAAGGAGATGATGAGTCTAGGTTGAGGCCTCTGGAGCAGCTGCAGCACTGACAGCTGTCATTTATCCCATTAATTTTCCTTTTAAACTGTAATTTGTCTTATTAACCTTCCACTTCTAAGTTGCTCCCAGGAAGAGAGACCCATGAGTGTGGTGGATAATTAGCAGCACTTTCCAACAAGACAATCCCCTGAAGTCCTCACACCATCCTGAGAACATGAGTTGGGATCTCAAAATGAGAACAGAGAAGCTCTATCATTTTCTCATCTTGGCTATGGCCACTTCTTGGAATTTCATGTGACAGAGTTATGTGCATGTGTTCCTTCCTGTCAATGCTATTTACCCTTAATTCCAATCCCGCCCTCTTCCCCCCACCACACACAGTGACCTCAGCCAGTTTCAAACAAGCAATCAGCAAGTGTCTCATGAACAACTTTATTCAGCTCTGTACCTTGGCTTTCATGAACCCATTACAATGGTGGTTTGTTCAATTTCCACCCTCCCCACTAGACTGCAAATTCCATGAGATTCCGTACCATCGTGGTTGAGGAAGGGAGACCCAAAGAGGTGCCCAAGGTATCATCTGGGCGCTAAACATATTTCCCCCTGCCTCCATTGTGTAATAGCATCTCAACCTCCTCTAATTATCAGGGTCAATCACCCCTGCCTAGATTGTTACCCTTCTTGCCTGCTGTTCCCTGGACACGAGGAGCCTGACGTGCTCAGGTGGCAGCTATTGCTTTAGTTCAAAAAGATTCTTGCTGAGTCCCCTGTGTCAAGCATCTCTAGTCCCGAGATCAGGGCCTGGCTCATTCCAGGTGTCCTATAAACTAAAAAATAAGTAAAGGAATGATCTTGGCTTTTTGGAAACCCATTGTCTGGTACAAAGATAGGGCTGGCGAAAGGAAATGAGAAAGACAGGAGAAGATTTAAATTTGGGAGCAAAGATCGGGTCACATAAAAGGTCAGTGTATAGTTAACTGCTAAACAAATGCGGTAGCACTGACTGTTGTGTTTTAGGAGGGTAGAGGTGTATGAAGTCAATGGAGGAAAGGCTTCCTGGAGAAGGTCGGATTTGGTCTAAGCCTCAAGTAGTACATAATGTTTATCCAACTGAGAACATGTGGGATTGAAGGGGGCCCAAAGAGAGCTCATTCATTCAGGAAATAAGCACTTTGTGTTTCCCATGTGGCTGGCCCTGTGCTTGGCACTTGGAATGCAGCTGTGAACAGAAGAGCAATCCCTGTGTTCATGGAGTGTACATTCTGGTGGGGAAAGACAGGCAATAACAAAGTAAATAGATGAACTTATGGCATATTAGCAGGTTTAGACTGCTTTGGAGAAGAATAAAGCAAAGTGGGGTGATAAAAAGGGTCAGCAGTATGGAGTGGGTGCAAGGATGGGCTCCCTGAGAGGTGAGGTGGGGGGCCATGCAGATCTTTGGGGGAAGAACATGTGGGCAGAGGGGACAGCAGGCACAAAGATCCTGAGGTAAGTGCACTTCTGGCCCATGCAGCTGGCTCAGAATGAATGAGGGCAGAAGCAGTGGGAGGTGATGTTTGAACTTTTTCTTTTACTCTGAGCAAGAGGGGAGCCATTGGAGGGTGTTTTGGTTTTCTATTGCCATGTAAGAAATTGCAAACACAATGGATTAAAACAACACAAGCTTGTTATCCCACCGTTTCTGAGGGTCAGGAGCCTGGTGTGTTTTCACTGGGCCCTCTGCTCAGGGTCTCACCAGGCTGAAACCTAGATGTCAGTTGAGGTTGTCGGCTCACCTGGGGCTCAGGATCCTTTTCCAGGCTCACTGGTTGTTGGCAGAATTGGGTCCTTGTAGCTGTAGCACTGAGATTACTGTTTCCTTGCTGGCTATCAGCCTGGAGCCATCCTTAGCTCCCAGACACCACTTGCTATTTCCTGCCATGTGGCCATCTCCACAACATGGCCGTTTTGGAGGGTATCTCTGTTGCTTAGAATCTCTCTGACTTCCTCTGTCTCTGACCTCTAGACTCTTTAAAAAACGGTCACCTGCTTAAACCAGGCCCACCCACACTGGGGCAGGAATCTTTGACCCACAGAGGGCTTTGAGCAGAGGAGGGGCATGGTCTAACTTACATGTGAGCAGGATCTCTCTGGTGCTGCACTGGGAATAGACTGTTGGGAGGATAGATGGAAACAGGGAAATTGGGAGATGAGTTAGCATGCTTGGATGAAGGAGGGCTGAGAGTGTGTGCTGAGGGCATTGAGGGATGCTGATGCATGGCCGGGGAGTCCCTGAAACGCTGGCCAGGGAGTCTGAACTTCATCTCGGTGCCACAATGAGCCAGGGTAGCATCCTGAGTTGGGGCTAAGTGTAACTTTATTTATTTATTTATTTATTTTCTTTTAAAAATTTTAATAGGTACATTGTAGGTATATATATTTATGAGGTAAATGAGATATTTGATACAGGTATACCATGTATAGTAATTGCATCAGAGTAAATGGGGCACCTATGACCTCAAAACTTTGTCATTTCTTTGTGTGTAACTTTATTTTATTTTATTCTTTTAGAGACAAGGTATTGCTCTGTTGTCCTGGATGGAATGCAATGATGTGATCACAGCTCACTGCAACCTCAGACTCCTGGGTTTAAGCGATCCTCCTGCCTCAGCCTCCCTAATAGCCGGGACTACAGGTGTGTGCCTCCATGCCTGGCTAATTAAAAACATTTTTTTTTTGGTAGAGACAAGGTCTCACTATTTTGCCCAGGCTGGTCTGGAACTCCTGGGCTCAAGTGATCCTCCTACCTCAGTCTCCCAAAGTGCTGGAATTAAAAGTGTGAGCCACCACGCCCGGCCAAGAGTAACTTTAACTTCACCAAAGCTCAAGTGCTCTGGCATTCCTTTGCCTTATCCTGCCAAAGGGTCCAGCTATAGTAAAAACACAGTGGTTACCAGCCAGGAAGGGACAGAGTGGAGGTAAAAGAGGAGGGGAGTGAAAGGGGGCCGGGTTGGCTGAGAATGCTGCACCCAGGTGTGGTGGGCGACCCAGCCCCTGAGATCCTTGAGAAACCTGCCACCTGTGACTCTGGCTGGTGCCTCCATTCCGCCCTTGTCTTAGGACCCCTTCTTTCCTCCTGTCAAGGAACATGGTCCCAGGATGCCACAGAATGAAAGATGGCAGTGGCTCAGGGCCGTGGAAGGCAGGAGCAGTCTGAAAAGCTCGCAGGGGACCTGCCGGTGAATACCCATTGTCTGTTTCTGAGACTTGTCACTGTTCTGTGAGGGAAAGAGAAAGAGAGAATGAGGATGTTTGTGTGAGTCAGGGTTGGGTGAGAGCTAACGCTGAACTTAATGCGAGAATGTCTCGCCCGGTGCCAGCACAGAGCAGACTTTCAAGAAAGGTTATCAGTGGCCCTTGGTTCAATGAAATTCACAGAGGCCTTGCTCCTGGTATCAGTGACTACAACTCTACTCTTGCCTCAAGGGGTTCACAGTTTTGTTGAACGCAGGTTTTCAAATCACTTGTGTGCAACAAACACAAGTGTGCATGTGTGCACACTCAAAAGCCAGCTGTCTGAGTTGAGATCTTGGCCCTATCACTTAACTGCTTGACTTTGAATTGTATGCAAGTCACTGAATGTTTCTGTGCCTCCATTTCCTCTTTGTAAATGGGGTGATAACCACAGTACCCCCCCGCCCCCGCCAGGGAATTGATAGAAGTGTTGCGTTAATGACATGAATTGCTATTTGTAAAGTGTTTAGAACAGTGCTGAACATGCAGGTGCACTGTATAGGTGTTTGAGACCTACAAAAACATGGAGATTGAATTCTTAAATGATGTCTCCTCATCTTATGAAGTTCTTTCTTGATTCTTGCAGCCACCCTGGATTGGGTGAAACGGAGCTGAGCAGCTGAGGACTGAAGGTCGTGCCCTTTGTGTGAGTGAAGGAGAGAGGAAGTCCCGGCAAACCTTCTGTGGGGTTCATCAGTGGTTACCCAGGCTCATCCCTGAGCCAGGCTGCTAGGCTGGCCAGCGTGTGACCTCCAAAGTCCACCTAAGACCACAGGATCCTGGTTTCTGGGGATAGGAACAGTGAATGAGTTTTTAAAAGGTCCTCAGTGAGCCGGGGATGGTGGCACATGCCTGTGGTCCCTGCCACTCAGGAGGCTGGGGAGGGAGGATCACTTGAGCCCAGGAGGTCAAGGCTGCAGTACACTATGGTCATGTCTATGAATAGCCACTGCACGCCAACCTGGAGAACATAGTGAGACCCCATCTCAAATGATAAAAAGACGTCTTCAGGAGATTTTGATATATAACTAGCTATGGAACTCACTGGTAGTGTTGATTTGCCTTTTCTGCCTGTTTTATTTTGTTTTAGTCTGTGGAGAGTGAGTGTGTTTGTGTGTGGGATAATCCTCTGTAATCCACTTGCTCTGGCAGAGTTATTGTAACGACTGGTTTGGATGTGGTACTTTTGTATCAAAGCTCTTTCCATTGTCAGGTGGGTGAATAAAGATCATTATTTGTTCCTGTGTGTCACTGTCAAGTAAAGAGCTTTCCCGTTTTCTCCCTGCATCTCTCTGTATGCAGTAGGTATGCGGGAATGTAGTTATGGCAATGACATGCCGTTTCTTACCATTTCCCACATCCCTTTCTGAGTCAGGTAGAAATATTTGAGGGCCAGTGGGACTGACAATAGCTGTTCTAGGAGGTCAGAAAGGAAGCGGAAAGGCAAGGCTGGCTTGGTTTCTGGAGGAACAGAAGCCAGTCCTCAGAACCCTCCAGCCTCCCGGCACGGCACTGCTAGGGGAACTGTCCGGTTGAGTTACTTAGAATCGCATCTCTACTGGGACCTGCTGTTAATCTCCAGCCCAGCCCCCATCAGAACCCAGACCGATAGCTGAGAATGGAGCTGTCTGTCTTTCTGAGCCCCCTGATTGTTTTGTTATTGCTAATGGGCTGATTTCCAGTTATGTAACCTCCTCTCTGTTAGATGAAATCTCATTATTTTACTGTGCTGTGCACATCAGGTCTGGTTCACGTTGAGCTACCTGAGAGGAGCTGGGAACGTGCTGTTTCTCATCATTTTCACCCAGCAAGAGAACTGGAGAGAGAGAGCTATACCCAAACCAATTATGGTCAGGCCCTCTGGGCTGTTATATGATATTCCAGGAGACAGTGGAGTGAAGCGGACCTCAGCGTCCCAGAGGTGTGCTGCCAAGACAGTGTGCTTTCCTTGCTTGGAAGTCTTGGGTAAGTAAGTTCTCTTTCCAACCCAGAAGATTTTGAGGGGCATTTGTATATGGGGTAGGGAGAGTTCCTAAATTGACTTACAATTTCCTTGCACACAAATAAACAAAGAAGCAAGCAAACAAAAGCAAATAGAGACCTTCTTTCTAGGCCTGCCGTCTACTACGTTTTAGGGCCTGAGTGAGCTCTGATCCAGGCAAATCAGGTAACCAGGGTCGTGGCCTCGAATCCACGTATGAAAACCCTGACTCCCAGGCACAGCGTCCAGTGGGAAACAGAAGGTCTGGTGAGATCCCAAGGCCTGGAGTCCTCCGAGGTGGTTAGTGTGGTATGACTGGGGGAGTGGGGGCTCCGGGGTGAGGAGAACCGGTTTGATTCTGCTCTGCCACTCACCACCCATGTGATCTTGCACAAATCACTCTGTCAGTCAGAAAAACAGAAACAGGTCTTTCCACAGAGAGTGTTTAACTACACAGGCATTGAAAGAGCTGAGGAGACAAACAGGGGCCAAATGGGGGCCTGAGAGCACAGGCCCAGAACAGAAGGATTCTGCAGGAGGTGGGAAGCCAGGGCCTCCAGTGGGAGGGGCTGCCCATTGTGAGCTGGGACTCTGGAGCCAGGGGAGGAGCTGGAATCATGGGGAAGACAGACCTGAGAGATGTCATTTGGGGCAGAAAGAGATGAAGAGAAATACCCTGGCATCTCCCTTACTCTCTCCTCCAATCTTATGCTGATCCCCCTTTGGCTGAACCTACACAATGGCAAAGGAACTTGGGAAACGAGTCTACCGTGGAACAGAACAGAGTGGGGAAAGGGCAGGGAATGGATGAAAGAGCAAATGGGGCATGGCCTGCGTAGAGTGAATGTCTTTGAATAAATCGTCTCCAATGTGAATTGTTGCCACTGACCCTAGGGCTGAGGCATGGGTGGACCAGGAGCTGGACTGGCCAGTGGACACTCTCAGCTATTTGGGAGGGGAAGGGGATGCAGTGTTTGCCCACATTGGTACTTCCTGTGACTGGAACAGCAGCCCTTGGTGATAATCTCCACGGGGCAGATTAACATGACCCTGCCTACTTCCATTTTACTGCTTTGTTTCTTTCTTTTAGCAGCTTCCTACCTCCTCTAAGAAGATTTTCCAGGCAAAACCCAGATCTGCTTTAGTGACTTCAGAAGAAACAGATCTGAGGGAGGATGAGAAGCCAGTAGACAATGGTATGTGTGTAAAAACACACGGCAGACACACCTGCTCTCCAGCGTTCTATCTCAGCTGATGGTCAGTGAGCCTTGGGCCGTCTTCACCTCCTTTTCCTTCCTCTCACTGTCTTTCCACCATGCCATCTCTATCAGTTCAGTTCCCAGTGGAACACAGATGGTTTGCCCGAAGAAAATCTAATGAGGGGTCTATTTATCTGTGGTCAGGGTTTGGGATGCCCATGTGCAGTAGTGATGCCCCAGGGATGAGCAAGAGTGGAAAGCTGTGGCTCCCTTGAGGCCTCAGGGCCAACGGAATGGACTATGCTGCTGGAGCCCTGGGGAGCTGGAGCTTGGAAGAGGGGAAAAGGGGTCACCTCAGAAACTGTAGTCGTAGAGATGCAACCACTGCCACACTGCCCAGACTGTGGCAAGGCATGGCGGGAGCAGAGGGAATCAACACCCAGCACCCGTCCCTTTGACCCTTTGACCTGCTGGTGCCTTGCATTGGCTAAACCAGAAACTGGAGGGCGAGAGCGCCCCAGTGTAGCAACCTATGGGGCCAAAGTTCTGAGGTCAAAGCAGGACAGAAGGTGGAGAAGGGACTTGGGGGGACACATGGAGAACAATCAGCAAAGTTTACCCCCTTTGTCCCTTGGCACTGGAAAATCTGAGAAGCACCAGATGTTGTATGAGTTACCTAAGAGGGGTTTGTTGCTTGAATGTCTTTCCACTTTGGGGGATTTTTGAAGAAAGTGTTTATGAGCAGGGCAGCTTGCCCCTTTACCTAGTCTTCCAAGAATAAAAGACAAGGCCTCAGTTTTTAGTCAGTTGTAAACACTTATATTCTTTATTTTTAGGTTATGAGGATGAGGGTGGCTATCCAAAGGATTGAGAGAGTAGGCTTTTGCACTATGTAGCCATGGATTCAAATCCCAGCATTACCACTGATTAGCTTGGGGCTTTGTTAAAGTTAGTGACTTCTCTCAGCCTCGATTTGCCAAAATGTAATGTGTTAGAAATATCAAAACATGGTTGAAAGGATGGAATGGGGTAAGATGTATAAATTGTTTAATAATGTGAGCTACATGGTTTTATTTTGGAAACACATGGAGTGGAGTCATTGGGCAAGAAGCAAGATGCTCTTGCAAGGGAAAGTCTTGGCCATTTAACCAGTTATGGGGTGGGGGGAGGACTTTGGTGACACGGCAGGTGCCCAAGGTCTTCAGAGTGGCAAATCAGTACATTTAAGGGCAGTTTTGACTGCCTGGCTGACCAGATGCTCCCCCAGCAGAACTATATCCGCAGGTACTGTCTGGAAGTTAGAAGGTATCCTGTTGGGCTGCCTGGAGGCAGGGTTGTAGGGGGTTGGTGACCCTTTGTCTTGGGGTGTGAGGTCAGATGTGTCTGATTAGAGAGGACTAAGAAGGAGACAGGCTGCTGTCCTCTTGGATGGCTCCTCTCAAATAACTGCCACCATCTAACATCTGACTAGTGCTCTGCCACCTACAAAACACTCTCATTTCCATCATCTCCTAATTTCACATGGACAGGGCTTAGCTTGCTTGTTCAAATCTCCCATGACTGACCACTTCTGCTGATTCACACAGGAAAAATCATCTAGTCGAGATGAAAAAAACAAACCTTGAATGTGTCTCTACAGACTTTGACATTTTGAGTAGGAAATAGGACTTGAGGACTCATGAATTTTCGTCTCTCCTTCCTGTTGAAGGTTGAGACTTTGCAAGAGAGAGGGGGCCGTGGGCTATGAGCGGCTGGCTCTGGGGAGGGTTTTAGGAGTGTAAGGTTGGTGGAGGCGACACACCAGGGTGACGGGTTGCTTGCAGGAATGGAGTGGCAACCCAGGAAGGGTGGGGTTTTGGCCTGAAGGCTTTTGTCAAACCCATCTTCAGAATGGACTTTATTTGTTTATTATTTTTTATGTAACTTTTATTAAATGAAGGTCGGGGTACATGTGCAGGTTTGTCTTAGGGTAAACTTTTGTCATGGGGGTTTGTTGTACAGATTATTTCATCACCCAGTTATTAAACCTGGTATCCATTGGTTATTTTTCCTGGTCCTCTCCCTCTCCCTCCTCCCACCTTCCACCCTCCAATAGGCCCCAGGTGTGTTGTTCCCCTCTGTGTGTCCATGTGTTCTCATCATTAAGCTCCCACTTACAAGTGAGGACGTGTGGCATTCGATTTTCTGTTTGTGCGTTAGTTTGCTAAGGATGATGGCCTCCAGCTCCATACGATGGACTTTAAAGGGGGCATTTGAGACTCTAGAGAAAAATGCCCTGAAGAAGCATAAAGCTCAATACCATCCCTAGCAGGTGCAGCCACGTGGAGGCAGTGGTTACTTTTCAGGTGCAAATGAGAAGAAAAGGGTTGAGGACATGGCTGTAGACTTCAGACCCAACTGCACAGAGTGTGGGCCTGAAACAATTTAAACTTGAATTTTTTTTTTTTTTTTTTTTTTTGAGACAGTCTCACTCTTGTCACCCAGGCTGTAGTGTAATGGCACAATCTCAGCTCACTGCAACCTCTGCCTCTCAGGTTCAAGTGATTCTCCTGCTTCAGCCTCCCAAGCAGCTGGGACTACAGGTGCCCACCACCATGCCTGGCTGGTTTTTGTATTGTTAGTAGAGATGGGGTTTCACCATGTTGACCAGGCTGTGAACCTGAATTTTCATGCAAGAAAGTAAATACGTGTGCAGATTCATTTCCCCACCTTGTAGGTTTATGTCAAGTTGAGGACAGACTGCTACTGTTGCTGGGAGGATAGAACCCTGTGGATGTGCCTCACATCCTCTTCCAACGAGGTAGAGTTGCACGGTGGTAAAGTCTTGGCCTCAGGCGTTCAAGTCCTGGCTCTACCACTTACTCTCTATGTGACTTTGGACAAGTCCTCTAACTTTTCTTAGCTGTAGTTTCCTTCTCTGTGAAGCAGAAGTGGTAATTGGGTCTATGTCAGGATGATTCTGAGGCTTCAGTGAAATTATGTGAGCAAAGAACACTGTTGGCACGCAGCAAGTATCATAGCATCCTCATTGGAGCCTTTCCTATTCTGGTGGCCTAAGCTGGTGTTCACCTTCCAAGTGCTCTCTACAGGCCCCAACACTAGCCTGACTTACCTTTCCAGAGGCACAAGGAAGTCCTAGACATCCCCAGATCCACACAGTACCACATGGGGAGAGGAGGAGTTGCCCAGGCAGGAGACTGGCGGGAGCTGACAAAGGAGCAGGAGGAAAACCAAGGGTGAGTGTTTCCTTGAAAGACGGAGAGGAAAGATTCTCATGAGTGAGGGGTGACTGCTAGTGTCACAGACTGGAGAGAAGGGAGATGTGCTGTGAGGGGAAAGCAGAGGGTGCCTCTCAACCTGGGAGATGCAGTGTGATGGCAGGTGGGAGACCTGAAGTCCACCCTGCCCTGCTGTGGGGTCTTGAGATGACTGCTGACATCTCTGTCTTGGCCTTCCTTAAAATTATGGGGACCAGAGGGGGTGATTCGATGATTTATTCTTTTAAATTTCTTTTAGCTTTAAAGTGGTATGATTCTATGATTAAAGGGTTTACTTTTTTATTTTTATTTTATTTTTTTGAGGTGGAGTCTCGTTCTGTAACCCAGGTTGGAGTGCAGTGGCGTGATCTTGGCTCACTGCAACCTCCGCCTCCTGGGTTCAAGTGATTCTCCTGCCTCAGCCTCCTGGGTAGCTAAGATTACAGGTGCCCGCCACCATGCCCGGCTAATTTTTGTATTTTTTAGTAGAGATGGGGTTTCAAATTAAAAATTAAATCTCAATTCAACAGGCTTTATTGAGGACCCCAAGATTTTTACTGTGTTCAAGGTGCCCTGGGGAGCCTACACCTGGTTGGGAGTCCTGGATTGGTTATCCATGATAATTTGATCTCGAATGAATCATTCAGCTTTCTTGATCCTCAGGTTTTCCATGTCTTCTAATAGTTATTGAGCACTCACCATCCAAGCAAGCTACCAGGCACTTTCAATTAGATTATCTCATTGAATACTGACAATCCTGCAAAGAATTTATGGATGAGGAGTAGTATTAGCGAAGCTGTGGGTTTCTTCAATGTCCCATGTCTCTGAGTGGTGTTGGGAGGTAAGCAGAAGTCTGTTTCCTCCCCTGACCCTTATATGATGCATCTCCACACCTGTTTGCCACAGTTTCCGTCAGTGGAAGAGGCACTACCAGGGTCACGAGTCTATCACAGAGCAAACCTAGTGAATTATGATGAGATACTTATTTATCTGTCTCTCCTGCTATGTGTAAGATTCTTGAAAAACAGGGGCTGAATCCAAATTACCTTTTTGTATCTCTGGAGTCCAGTAGAACATCTGGTACATAACAGGGGCTCAGGAGATATTGAACCAGGCATTAGGACAGGCACTGGGGATTCATAGATTAAAGGATTTAGATCTAGCCTTCAAGGACTCACAGT
This sequence comes from Mandrillus leucophaeus, assembly GCF_000951045.1. NCBI lineage: Eukaryota > Metazoa > Chordata > Mammalia > Primates > Cercopithecidae > Mandrillus > Mandrillus leucophaeus. The sequence continues at coordinate 1,065,969 of NW_012107486.1, forward strand.
CTAAAGGGGATATGGGCGTACAACTATATAATGACAATGCAATGAGACACTTACTTTAATAGAGGTATGTATTATGTGAACATTTTTCTTTTTTGGGGGGTTGAATTCATTTTAGTGAATACATTTTTTGAAATTTAAAAATTAAGGTCATTTTTATTTTTATTTTATAGCATATAGACAAATACAAAGAATTTTATATTGAATATCTATCACCAAACTTATTAGATCTTGCCAAACATTTGCCAAACTTACTTTAAATGAAAACACACACACACACACACACACACACACACACACACATATGCGCGCGCGCTGCAGATCAGCTGAAAGAACCTGGATGTTCCTTTGAATCTCATTGTCCTCCCTCTGTAGAAGTAGCCCTTAATGTAAATTAGGTTTATTATCCCCATGCATTTTCTTAAAGAGACAGGGAGAGACAGGGTCTTGCTCTGTTGACCAGGCTGGAGGGCAGTGGTGTGATCATGGCTCACTGCAGCTCTACCTCCTGGGCTCAAGTGATCCTTCTGCCTCAGCCTCCCATGTAACTGGGGCTATAGGCTCACACTTCCACACGCAGCCCCATGCAAATTCTTATATACTATTGTGTGTGTGTGTGTATAAATATATAAATATAAATATAAATAGAGAGGAGCCTATATAGATTCTTTCCTTCCTCCTTCCCTCCTTCTCTCTTCCTTCCTTCCCTCCTTCTCTCTCTTCCTTCCTTTCCCCCTTCCTCTCTTTTTCTCTTCTCTCTCTCTTCTTTGTGATTCTTAACAAAGTGGAAGTCTACTAGACACATGACTCAGAGACTCGTATTTTCCCAGTTAATCTATGCAGATTTATTGGATGAATGGCTTACTTGCCTTTCATCCTGTGTTTTGTGAAAGTGAGAGGTTAGGGTAGGGGCTATGCCTCCCACCAGAGAGATGTCTTTTTGCCCTTAAACTGGTAAGAGAAGGTCTCAAGAGAGGCCACATGGGAAAGAGGCAGAAATGCTCAGCTGGGTCATGAAGGACCCCTGGGCATTGGAGCAGGAGCCTTCACAATCGTCTAGAACAGCAGTTCTCCACAGAGAGGGGGCTTTTCATGTTGGAGTTAGGCTGCAAGAAATATTTTGCTTTTAAAAAACATAATAGAAGTTTGAGAATTTTTTGCTCAAAGTTATCCCTGGGGGCACCATCATTTTTCAGGGGACCCCAGCTCATCCTCGAGCTGAGTGGTCTATCACGCACCCCCAAGAACATACTCCCACGTCCTACAACACCTTTGTATTAGTAAGGATGCAAGTTCTGCCACTCTGACAAAGACCCAAAGCTGGAGCTGCCACACATTTTCAGAAGTCTTGGGACCTGATTGTTACACAGAGCTATCATTAACAATTAAATTTTATAAATTTAAAAGTGAATATATTAAAAGTCAAGCTAATCAATACTCAAAACTCCCCACTTCCTAATTCCTTAACTACATTGTGCTCTTCTCGATGCTGCTGCGGTGATTCTCACGTATCGTGTCTGCATGTGGCAATGCTCTGTAATGGGGTGAGGCTGCAGCTCTGTGTTCTGACCATCCAGTCTCCTTTGATCCTGCTGCTCTGGCATCTCAACACCTTATTCCATCCTGGGTCCAAGGAGGCTTGTCTAAGCTCTAACTCCTGCCTGCACCCCGGATCAAGGAAAACAGGGAAGAAGGAGAGGGAGGGTCCCTTATTTTCCTTTTAAATGCATGGTTTTGACCTTGCATACATTGCTTCTGCTCTGTTACCCTAACGGCCACATCTAGCTGCAAAGCAGCCTGGAAATGTAGTCTTCATCAGGGCTGCCATGTGCCCAGCTAAAACATTTCTAACTCTAGAAGGAAAGAATGGATATTAGGGGAGAGCTGGCCCTCCCTAACATTTCAAGGGTTCTGCTCAGCTTCTAGGCCACCAACCAGCCCTCCACTCCCTCATCCCAACTATTCTGAAGGCCTGTGGCAAGTTTCCAGGAAGGCTCTTGGAATTGTCCAAGCTGGTGTAGATGTGGCCCCTTCCAGCCAATGTGTTCAAAACACATATGGGCTTCCCACATCCCCCACCTCCAGGCAGCAAGAAGAGACTCAGAAACACATGGACTAGGACTATCTTTGTACAGAGTGAGCACCAACAGATAAACCCTGGTAAAGGGGCCTCCACAGTATTTAGGACTGAGCTGGACTCTGGGTGAGGAGGGAATAATGGTATTAGGAAAAACTAGATAGTCCTTGCTTCAAGGAGCTCCTAATCCAGATGAAACTCTTACACCTGGAGGATCACTAATAATACAGGCAGTATCTGGTAAGGACCAGGTAATTCTTTTCTAATTTTAAATTCTGGGTAGAGAACCAGTCTCTGTGAGCAACCAGCTCAACTCATTGTTGGTCTAAGCTCTTGTTTTGAACTTGGACAGTTATAATCAAATAAAACTTACAACAGAGTTTGGTTGATATTAGTTAAAGCTCTACCTAAGTGTTATGCTGCCTAGTAATTAGGCAGCAATGATAAGCAGTCCACATAAATGACTAATTAGCGTTATTTTTACGTGATCAAAGTTTTTAATTTTCACTGTTACCCTGTACAGTTTATTGGTTGTCACTCTTGGTTCCAGCCATAACTAACACTTTGCAGTATGCAGTAGGCCCTGGCCCTCTCCAGCCTGTAGCCTGTGCCTGGAGTGGTCTCTCTTGAAGTTCTCCATCAAGCCCTGTTGATACTTGGAAGAGGCATGGCACAGTGGTCAAGTGCTTGGGCTCTGGGGTCAGAATGCCTTCACGACTTAACTCCAGTGTTTAAGCTGGGTGAGCTTAAGTAAGTTGCTTAATCTTCCACTGCTTCAGCTTGAGAATGTGCCTAACACATAATTAATAATATATGTTATTAGCTCCTTTATTCATTTATTTGTTCAGCAAACAACAGCATCCACTATTTTCCAGGTCCTGTTCTACATGCAGAGAATTAGTAGTGAAATAAACAAAGTTCTGCCCCCATAGTTTACATTTTAGAGGAAGGAAGACGGATAATTAACAAGTCTGAAAGTTTATCAGGTGGTGATAAGTCTGATGAAGAAAACAAGGCACGTTAAGGTGATAGAGGAAGTGCATCAGTCAGGAGAAGCTAGACGAAGCTGCAATAACAAACAACCTCCAAATCTCAGGGGCTTTGCTCATGCTCCATGTTAATTGTGGGGTGGGCAGGAGGGCTCTATTCCACATCTTTCTCACTCTGTGATCCAGGCTCACTGAGTCCTTATCCTCTGGACTGTCACCGGTCATTATAGCAGGCAGAAAGAGGAATATGATGACTCATGTTGGAAGAGGGGAAACCAGAGATACTGATGTGCTGAGTAATCTCTGCTTGCTCCAGATCTGTTCTTATAGTTCTGCTCTGCTCCACTCTGTGCTCTTGAGCCTGAACTCCATGGATTGCATCACCAGGGCTCCCTGCCCTCTGATTTCCAGTTGTATTTGGCCAAAAGGAGGCATCATCAGGAGACTCAAGGATGGGAAGAGAGCCAGGTGCTTGCTCTGTTGCTCTCTGCTTGGCCACAGTTCTGCAGTGGCTGTTTTCCTAAGGCCACAATGCCATCAAGCACTCTCACTTTCATGGCTTTGGCTCTCAGAGGGGTGCTGGTAACACCAGTTTCTCCTCCTACAGGACTGACCATGGTATTGGCTTCCTAGTGTGGCTAGTTTTGAGGGGCCTTAAAATCTCTTCTTGGTTTCCTCTTTGAGTAGAATGTTCATGGAAAGATCTTTCCAAAGATGATAGCTGAAGGTTCCAGCCACTTCTTGCCAGGACCCTCAAATATAATAGGTCAAAGGATTTGTGCAACAGAGGCCCCCTCTGAGGACATGACATTTGAAGTGGGGGAGAAACTCAAGCAGGTGCTGGGTGTGGTGGCTCATGCCTGTAATCCCAGCACTTTGGGAGGCCAAGGCAGGTGGATCACCTGAGGTCAGGAGTTCGAAACCAGCCTGGCCAACATGGTGAAACCCCATTGCTGCTTGCTACCAAAAAATACAAAAATAGCCGGGTGTGGTACCTACAGTCCCAGCTACTGGAGAGGCTGAGGTGGGAGAATTGCTTGAACCCAGGAGGTAGAGGTTTCAGTGAGCCAAGATCACACCACGGCACTCCAGCCTGGGCAACAGAGTGAGACCCTGTCAAAAACAAAACAAAACAAAACCAAAACAAAACAAAACAAGTTAGGCAGGTATTGCAGTGGGGAAGGAAGATGGTCCAGACTGAAAGAAGACCTTAGCGGTGGGAGAGTGGTTCTTGGCACATTCAAGGAACAGCAACAAGGCTGCCGTGGCCAGAGCTAAATGAGCTGGTGGAGAAATGGTAGGAATCACGGCCAGAGAGGCAGAGACCCAGATGACACCCATGTTTTTGTAGGTGATGGGAGAAACTTTAGATTTTATTCTGAGTGACACAGGAAACCACTGGGAGGTTTTGAGCCATGAGGGACATGATCTGGCTTATAATTTTAAAGGATAGTTCTGTTTTCAAAGGCAAGATGGAGCAAGGAGATTGATTAGGAGGCTGATGCAAGAGCCTCAGAGGGAGAAGCTGGTGGGTTAGACCAAGGTGAGAGCAATGGAGGTGGTGAGAAGTGATAAATTAGGGTCTTATTTTTAAGGTGGAGATAACACAAGCTTTGCTGACTGGTTGGATGTTGGCATGAGAGGAAAAGAGAACTCAAGAAGAACTCAAGAGATTTGGCCTGAAATGGGAAGACTGAGGGAGATACAGTTTTTCTGAGAGATGAGGGTGGATCTCAAGTGTTCAGTTATGGTCATATTTAGTTAAAGATTCCCATTAGAACTTGAAGGGGAGATGTTGAGCTTAGATTTAGTTAAAGATTCCAATTAGAACTTGAAGGGGAGATGTTGAGCTATGGTTAGAGGAACAGGTCAGAGCTAGAAATACAAATTTGGTGGTTTCTGGTTGCAAGTGGTGTTTAAAGCCAAGACATGGGTGAGCTCCTCGAGGGAGCGAGAGCGACAGAGAAGAGGTGTGAGGAGGGAGGACTGGGGCATTCCTGCATGTGAAGGTGTGGAGGGTGAGGAACCAGCAAGGAAAGGAAGGAAGGGTGGATGAAGGAAAAGAAGTAAGTGAAGAAAGTGTTTCAAGGAGGAGGGGGTAGTCACCTGCCACGATGCTGCTGAGAGACTGAGAGACTGAGAGGCTGCTCCTCCAAGAAGTCTGCTCTAGCCCCTCAAAGTGGACCCTGGGCATTTTCCTGCGCTCCCGCACATCCACTGCTGATTCTCTGTATTGTAGTTATCTTCTGTCACATCCATCTCCCCCTCTGTACCCAAAGTTCCTTGAAGATGATGTCTTGTTAATGACACTGAGTTCATGCCATGCATATAGTGGTGTTAAGTTAACATAATTCACAAAACACAGGACTCAACCAAGGGGATGTGCACCTATCCCCGCAACCCCATGTACTGCCCAAGCCTGGGTTCAAAGAACTGAGGTTCTCTATTCTTTTCACCTCCCAGGGGCCCAAAGACTCTTTTAAGCCCTCCTTTTATAGTAGCCAATGCCCCCACCAACGATCCTCCCCCTTATCATGTTGAGCGCTCTGGGACTATTTCCCCTGGCCAGGCAACCTAGGTACCAGGAAACAGGGCTGCAGAATTGTGGAGACACAGATTTTTACATTGTCTGTGTTGGTGGTGACTATTGAGTTCTGAGGGGGTAGGAGAGGGGGCGGTGGGGGGGAAGAGAGAGAGAGAGAGAAAGAGATAGAGAGAGAGAGATAGGGAGAGAGAGAGAAGGGAAGAGGAGGGGAGGGCAGGGGAGGAGAGAAGAGAGGAGAAGAGAGGAGAGGAGAGGGAGAAAGAAGAGAGAAAGGAGAGCAGATGGGGAGAGGAAGAGGGAAAGAGACCCAAGACAGGGGTAGTGGCTCAGTATAAAAGAGGTGACCTGGGGAAAATTAGCTTTTTTCCCTCTGGCACCTCAGAAACTTGGGGCAGAAAAGTGGTTTGGCTTAACACTTCCGTTTTACAAAAGGAAAATTGAGGCTCAGAGAAGTGAGTGACTTCTGATTTCAGAGATGGCTATGTAGCAGGGCTGACCTAGCATGCATCCCTTGTGTCTCCCAGTTTAGTGTCCTCTATAACCTGGTGGTGACTTTGGGGAAAGGAATAGTTGTGTCTCTCTTAGACGAATATCTTCTACTTATTCAGTAATACCTAGAACTGCTCTAAAAGGCAGCCTTCTGGTCCACAAATGAGAAAGGCTAAAACTGCGCATGACGCAGAGAGAACAAAGGTGGGCTGCTTCTCTGCTAAGGATTAATTGACAGCCATTCCTTAGGAGAGGGGTAGGGGATTGGGATTTAGGAAAGGGAAGGCTAGAGTTGTGAAATTCAAACTGAAGTTGAGTGAGAGGCACAAATTTGCTATTTGCCTTCTGAGCATGAATGGACCGATTTCATGATGAATCAACCTGACTGTGCACACTTGAGAAGGCAGAAGAAAGCCACAGTGGCTCAGTTTTCATCCCGCCAATGAGAGAGCGAGGCATGAATCTTGATTCTGCTCCTATGAGGGGCCAAGTGATCTGCCAAGAAAGGCTCAGGTTAGTGGAGTCCAAGTGTGACCACATAGGATCTGAGTGGGGCCGTTCTCCTTCTGGGGACTGCCTGGGCAGCATCTGTCTTGTCCTGTTGGCCACTGGTGGTGGGGGTGGGAGGTGGGGCATATTCTAGGCCTTTCTGGGATCTTCGTTGCTGGGTAGTCATGAGGTTCAGCAGTGGACTTGGTGCTCAGGTCCATGAGCTGAGCATTCCTGGGTTTGCTCAAGTCTGGGGGCTTTGCCAGGTTCTTTCTCACCTAGCTCTTTCTAACAGTGCTAATTTCCAAACCCAGTCACTTCCACAAAGAGCCTGGCAGCCTCACCTCTTTCCTCAGTGAAGGTTTAATAGCAGAGCACTAAAACAGGTCTCATGGCTAAGCCTTCATTATTTCCACAACATATACTACAGGACTCCTACTAATATACTGTGACGCATTGTCCTCATTAAAACTAAACGACTCATGTCAAATTAAATAAGCAGAGAACACTGGGTTAGCTAAGGGTCTGGCTTGCAATTACGTGTTTGTTTACTTGTTAATTGTCCAAGTTTAATAATTTTAGTAGCCCTTTCTTCTTGTCAATACAAATTACTGATGCCTCGGACTTGGTTTTCCAGGGAGCCCAGACTGGGAGGTAGGATATGGATGATCAGTCCTACTGTGCCATATTGTACAAGACACTGAACCCTGTGCTGAGCCTCTCCTGGAGTACAGGGGCACGATCATCACCACCCACCCACTTCTCCAGCATGCTGCAGAGCTACTATAAAGTGGCAATATCCAAAGAGCCCTAAGTGTGCTCCTCTCTGGAAGAGCTTTGGTCCAAAGATAAGTGTTCAGTTCCTGGGTCTAGCAGGGCTTTGAAGGTTGGCGTATCCATCAGGGTTCTGCCAGAGAAATAGAACCAGTAGGATTTATTGCAAGGGACTGACTTACACAGTTGTGGGGTTGGCTAGGCAAGTGAAAGCCACAGGGCAAGCTGTCAGGAAGAGCAGGGTGAAAACTCATGTAGGAGCTGAAGCTACCATCCACAGACAGGATTTCTTTCTCCTCAGGGAAGCCTCAGTTCTGCTCAGTTCTTTAGCTTGCAACAGATTGGACTATGTACAGCAAGATTATTAAGTATAATATTCTTCTCTTAAAGTCAACTGACTGTAGATCTTAGCCACATCTACAAAGTACCCTCACAAGAACACATATCTTAGTGCTATTTGAATAACTGAGTACTATAGCCTGGTTAAGTTGACACACAAAACTGGCCATCAGAACTCCAATCTAGAGACAGTCATCCCATTTAGCACTATTGCCTGCACTTGGTGCTAGAAAGTCCACGGGGTTCAGTTCAATTTTAAGAGGAATATTTTCTTCCAAACATTTCATTCATTTACATTTTCATCAGACATATTTGGAGCACTTGCTAGGGGCCAGGCACTGCACTAGGAACTGGAAGTACATGTATGAGTAAGCTGTAGTTAGTCTGTGCTGCAGGGGAGCTTGAAGTCTGGTGAGTGAAATGAGCACACACACAGATGACAATGTGGCGAGTGCCACAAGAGTGCTATGCACATGACTTTCAAGGAGCCCAGCCCTGGGAAGTCAGAGGACGCTTTCTGGAGGAGGCAATGCCTGGTTGTGAATGGATAGGGAAAGTGGGGGAAGCAGTAGAAAGGAGATGTGGGGAGATTGGGCATTTCAAGCAGAGTGGACACACAATTCCACAAAGGCACAAAGGTGAGGAGTGCCACAGATTTGCAGGGGAGGTAAGCAGGTCTGTGAGCCTGGAGTGAGGACTGTGGGTGGTGGAGGCTAGTGAGGCTGGAAAGGTGGTGCTGCATCCTGAAGAGCCTCATAGAGGAGTTTGGACTCATCCGTAGATGATGGGGAGCAACATGATCACCTCTGCATTTAAAAGAGCCTCTTGACTGGGCACAGGGACTCACGCCCGTAATCCCAGCACTTTGGGAGGCTAGGGTGAGAGGATCACTGGAGCCTAGGATTTGAGACCAGCCTGAGCAACATAGGGAGACCCTGTCTTTACAAAAAATATAAAAAATAGCCGGGCATGGTGGCATGCACGTGTGGTCCCAGTTACTTGGGAGGCTGAAGCAGGTGGATCAGTTGAGCCCAGGAAGTCAATACTGCAGTGAGCTATGATGGCACCACTGTACTCTAGCTGGGGCACTCAGTGAGACCCTGTCTCACAGAAGAAAAAAAGAAAGAAAGAAAAAGAAAAAAAGATCCTCTCTAGAGTGCGAGGGGAGGATGAGATTATGGGACAGGACTTGGGAGAAGAAGGCCTGTTAAAGTCTAAAGACACAGAGTCAGGCCAGAGGAACTATTTAAGGATTGGAGAGAAGGCACCCAGAGCTATTTTGGAGTTGAAGTCCACAGAACTGAGTGGTTGGTTGGTCCCATGGGTGTGTAAGGAAAGGCAAGAATAAAAGATCGCACTACTTCCAGATAGAGAACATGCAGAAGGCAGAGACTTATAGGGCACAATGATGAGCTCAGCTGGGGATATATTGAGTTTGAAGTGTCTGAGGGACACATAGCTGCCAGCTGGCACCTTGACATATGGACGTAGGGCTCAAGGAAGAGGTGTGGGCTGGGTATTGGGATATGAGATGTTTGGGAGCCATTAGAAATAGTGATGATCTGAAGTGTGGAGTAGTTAAGATCATATAGAAACAACCCCTTGAGACAGACATTGTGTCCAATTCACAGATGTGGAAACTGAGGCTCAGAGATTGAGTACGTATATTGAGGTTTATACACCTGATATTTCCCTCTGGTTTTGTCCCTCCTCAAACCCCCAGTGGTGTCCATCACAATGCGTGTCTACAGATTCTTACCTGCCTGCTTCCCTACCAAACTCTGAGCCCATGAGCACGCAGTTGCTTCAGGGTGTTGGGGGAATGATGGCCCTGTGTGTAGATGGTCGTCACAGGAGCCCATTGTTAATGAGACAATATCTTTCGCTGGTAACTGATGCCTGGGTTTCTACAATTTGGAATTTATTCTTTTTCTGGAAGTAATTTTCTTTTTAAATTTTTGTTAAATTTTTAAAAAATTTTAGACTAATTGACAAAGACTATATATTCAAGGTGCACATAGTAATGATTTGATATACATATATTGTATAGTGATTATCACAACCAAATGAATGAACACACCCATCACCACCCACACTGTACATTAGAGCCTTAGGATTTACTCATCTTAGAACTTGCAGTTTTGTACCCTTTCATCAACATTGCCCTACTTTCCCCACCCCCAGCACCTGGCAACCACTGTTCTATCCTCTGCTTCTGTAAGTTCAACTTTTTTAGATTCCACATATAAGTAAGATAATATGGTATTTGTCTTTCTGTGTCTGGCTAATTTAACTTAGCATAATGTCTGGCAGGTTGAGCACCTGAAATTTATTCTTTTGGTTTAAGGCTCCTATTTTGTGAAAAAGGCAAAATAACCATGGGAAGTGAATTTGCCACATGTGGTCATTTTCACCGACTGGTGAATGCATTGACTAGGTTAGCACTTTTTCCACTGGTGCAGCCCTGTCTCACAGGGGAAGGGACTGAGATTCTGGGAGGTCATGCAGCTCATAGGTGGCAGAGCTGGGGCTGGAACCACACCCTTTACATTCCAGTTATCTTTCCCACTTCGTGTGATACCCTGAGGACTGGCTTTGGTTGGGTGAGTAAGGGAGCACATGTGAGTTCTGGGTACCTGGGATGAGGAGGAGGTGTAGGAGATCCTCGGGCAGGAACTCTCCACAAGCAGGGAAGGAGTCCTAGGGGAAGGGGCCTGGGCTGTTCCCACTACAGCACACAGGGCGCACCTCTCTCTCACCTGGTTATTGTCAGAGTGAACACCCTACCCTTGAACCTCGAGGTGGTGTTCAGAAAACAACCCAGGCTGTCCTCAACCAGTTAGCAGAATTTAGAACCAGCATGAAAAAGAGAGAAATATAAGGTGAGCAAGGGAGAATTTGACCGGGAGACAGACAAGGCAGCCTCTGGCTGGTTTTCCCTGAGGCTGAGTGGTTGTGCAGGTTTACCAGGAGCCAGGAGCCGCAGTGGACACTTTAGTGGCTAAGGAGCTCCACATGTATGAGCAGACTCTGACCTGACCACAGTGGTCAGTGTGCCCTGCTCTGCACCAACCATTTGGAAATACGTTAGCTACAACTCAGTGCACTTTGCACAAAGGCAAAAAGATGTATACGAGATACTAGAATGTTAGTTGCTATAGCAACATCTGCCTTTATTATCACCTAAATCCATTCACCATGTAAATATAGTAACTATTTGACTTCCCCACCCCCAGTCCATTTGCTAGGATTAAAAAAAATTGTGACAACTGGAAAAAACCCCAACAAACAGAAGCGTGTGTGTGTGTGTGTGTGTGTGTGTAGTGGGCTTTCAGAGGACGAAAGAGGATGAAGACATTTGTGGGGCATGTAGATGTTCATATATTCCAAGGTCTTGGATGTAAGACTTACATCTCAACCAAGGCAGGAAGATGAATTCCTAGAAGGAATGGGCCAGATTGCCACATGGAAAGTTGAGTGACGAGGAATGAAGTAGGTGAGGTGCAGAAGAGGGGAATGATATCACAATGGGAAGAATTCTAGTTTGTAATCAGACAGACCTGGGCGCAAGTCTTGGTATCATTACTTACTGCCTGAGTAACACTGGACCACCCAATCACCTGAGCCTCAATTTCCTCATCTGAAAGTGGGAAAACCATATCCCACAGCCTGTTTCAGCAACTTAGTCTTCTTTCGGGAGGCCTCAGTACCCATGAGCCTGAGCTAGAGATGTGCTCACCAGCAGTAGTTTGTTTCCTGTGCACCAGTCAGTTCCCTGGAGGGGCAGGTGAAAAGGTGCGTGGCAGGGGTTGGTGAGGGTGATCATTGTGCCAGTCTGAACAAAGGGGCCAGGCTAGCTGGAGAGAGCAGGGCATGAGACAGGTCAGGGCAGGACAGTGCAGGGCAAAATAGGCAGTGGGGAGCAGGAGGCTCCTAACAGTGGACATTCCATGGGTCGTTTTTTCTTTCAAAGACCCAGTTTCCACAGATGGAGGTATTAACTAGGATTAGATGGGGTGAGGAATGAAACCATGGGCAGAAACTCAGCATCCAGTAGCCACTTATGGAGAGCCTGCTGTGAGCCAGGCACTGTGCTGGAAACTGGGATGTGAAGGTGGACAGATACAGGCCTGCTGAGGCCAGGGGAACCACTCCTGCTGAAAGGACAGAAACTTCCTTCTCATACTCATCCTGTGCTCCATTTCCTTTCTTCCTTGGAACCCATATAGCAAAAGCAAACATTTGCTTTGCACTCACTCCTTGACAGGCACTGTTCTAAGTGCGTTACACACATTAATTCACTTAATCCTTGCAATAATTTCCTAAGGAAGGAGCTAATATTATCCCATGTTACAGATGAATAAACTGAAGCACACAGAGTGACATGCGCAGGAGCAGTGTGAGCCATAAGGTACTGGCTCTAAGAGTGACACTCAATCTGGTAGCTTCTTTTTCTATAATTCTCATGAGAAAATATACATAAAGCATTTAGCCTGCACCTGGCCGCACTAAGTGCTCAGTATATGTTGGCCATTAGTGCTGTGGATATTACTGTCTGATGGAACTACTGTCAGGCTCATGAAATTCAATCTTTTCTCCTCTTTTTAGAAATGGCACTCAGTGTGCTTCATTAAAATTGTGATCGAGGCTCGATATGTTTTTAAAACCTATTTTAGAGTATACTTTGGTTATCTACTGCTGCCTGGTAAACTGCCCCAAAATTTATTATGCTCCCGGACTCTGTGAATCAACAATTCAACAGCGCACAGTGGGGATGGCTTGTTTCTGTTTCAGGATGTCCGGTGCCTCAGCCGAGAAGATATAACAACTGGGAGTGACTTGAAAGGTAGGATTCTAGAAACATTTGGTGGCTATTCACATGCCTGTCTGGATAGCCGGAAGACTGAGCTCAGCTGGGATTGAAGATTGGAATGCCTCTGTACACCTACCTCTCCCTGGGCCTGGGTCCCCAGGGTAGTCAGATTTCTTATGTACATGGTAGCTCAGAGCTCCAAGTGCAAGTGTTCCAGCAACCAAGGAAAAGCTGCATGGCCTGATGATCCAGCCTTCAGAATACTCTAGTTTGGAGGAGTCACAATTCCTTTCATATCCAAAGGGAAGAGATATAGACTCTAATGGGGAGAGTATCAAAGGATATATCTGATTATCGAACATTTAGGAGGTTTGTTCACTATATAGAGAAATGAAACTCAAAGATTAAGCCAAAGACATGGTTGATATAATGTGGGTAATTTGCTTTTGTCAACATTTCCTTTAAAACTATTTTTTAAAAATTTGCTTGACAAAAAGAATATACTATAAATGATATAGGTAATGTTTCTCAAGTTATATTTCTTAGCTATTCCTAGAGTCATCCTATAAAACAAAAAGAAAACAAACAAAGTTTCTGTGGTCAAATAAGTTCAGAAAATGCTGCATTCTATACATATAACCCCCTCTTGGAAAGTCATAATGCATATTGACACATCAAGGCCTCTGAGAATCCTGCAGCAAATCAATATTTATCTTCTGTCAGAGTTTAGATTTTTCTAAAGCTTATTTGAGCAAAGAAACTTAAAATTTTTCTTTGTGGGCTGTAATAACTATTAAAAATCTTGCTGAACCAATATGCCTTGAGCTCTTTTTAAGAAAGGTTATCTAGACTTTTTCAGAACAGGTCCCAAAGTATTATTCAAGAACGTTTTCAATCTTTGTACATAATTTTCAGAGCTTGACTTGAACATTTGCATTAGACCAATACAATCAGAATCTATGAGGTGGGGCCTGAGCATTGGAATTTTTGAAAAGCACTTCAGGTAGTTTTTTAAAAAAATTATTATACTTTAAGTTCTGGGGTACGTGTGCACAACATGCAGATTTGTTACATGGGTGTACATGTGCCATGTTGGTTTGCTGCACCCATCAACTCGTCATTTACATTAAGTATTTCTCCTAATGCTATCCCTCCCCCAGGTCCCCACACCTCAACAGGCCCTGGTGTGTGATGTTCCCTGCCCTGTGTCCATATGTTCTCATTGTTCAGCTCCCACTTATGAGTGAGAACATGTGGTGTTCGGTTTTCTCTTCTTGTGTTAGTTTGCTGAGAAAGATGGTTGCCAGTTTCATCCATGTCCCTGCAAAGGACATGAACTCATCCTTTTCTAAGGCTACATAGTATTCCATGGTGTATATGTGCCACATTTTCTTTATCCAGTCTATCATTGATGGACATTTGAGTTGGTTCCCAGTCTTTGCTATTGTGAATAGTGCCGCAATAAACATACGTGTGCATGTGTCTTTATAGCAGCAGCATGATTTGTAATCCTTAGGGTATATACCCAGTAATGGGATGGCTGGGTCAAATGGTATTTCTAGTTCTAGATCCTTGAGGAATCACCACACTGTCTTCCACAATGATTGAACTAATTTACAGTCCCACCAACAGTGTAAAAATGTTCCTGTTTCTCCACATCCTCTCCAGCACCTGTTGTTTCCTGATTTTTTAATGATTGCCATTCTAACTGGTGTGAGATGGTATCTCATTGTGGTTTTGATTTG
>NW_012107486.1:1085110-1127864 GCF_000951045.1 Mandrillus leucophaeus
TGCAGTTGGATCTCAGACTGCTGTGCTAGCAATGAGGGAGGCTCTGTGGACGTGGTACCCTCTGGGCCAGGCATGGGATGTAATCTCCTGGTGTGCCGTTTGCTAAGACCCTTCGTAAAGCACAGTATTAGGGTGGGAGTTATGTGATTTTCCAGGTGTTGTGTGTCTCAATTTCCTTTGGCTAGGAAAAGGAATTCATTCCCCCTTGAGCTTCCCAGGTGAGGCTATGCCTCACCTTGCTTCAGCTCTTGCTGGTCGGGCTGCACCCGCGGACCAGCGTCAACTGTCTGACACGCCCCAGTGAGATGAACCTGGTACCTCAGTTGAAAATGCAGAAATCACCCATCTTCTGTATCACTCACGCTGGGAGCTGGAGGCTGGAGCTGTTCCTATTTGTCCATCTTGGGCACGCCTCCCTCTTCTTTATTAGCCTGGCTAGAGGTCTATCTATTTTGTTGATCTTTTAAAAAAACCAGATCCTGGATTCCTTGATATTTTGAAGGGTTTTTTGTGCCTCTATCTCCTTCAGTTCTGCTCTGCTCTTAGTTATTTGTTGTCTTCTGCTAGCTTTTAAATGTGCTTGCTCTTTCTTCTCTAATTCTTTTAATTTTGATGTTAGGGTATCAATTTTAGATCTTTCCTGCTTTCTCTTGTGGGCCTTTAGTGCTATAAATTTCCCTCTACACACTGCTTTAAATGTGTCCCAGAGATTCTGTACACTGTGTCATTGTTCTCATTGGTTTCAAAGAGCATCTTTATTTCTGTCTTTATTTCCTTATTTACCCAGTAGTCATTCAGGAGCAGCAGTTTCCATGTAGTTGTGCAGTTTTGAGTGAGTTTCTTAATTCTGAGTTCTAATTTGATTGCACTGCGGTCTGAGACACAGTTTGTTGTGATTTCTGTTCTTTTACATTTGCTGAGGAGTGTTTTACTTCCAATTATGTGGTCAGTTTTAGAATAAGTGTGATGTGGTGCTGAGAAGAATGTGTATTCTGTTGATTTGGGGTGGAGAGTTCTGTAGATGTCTATTAGGTCTTCTTGGTCCAGAGCTGAGATCAAGTCCTGGATATCCTTGGTAATTTTCTGTCTCATTGATTTATCTAATATTGACAGTGGGGTATTAAAGTCTCATACTATTATTGTGTGGGAGCCTAAGTATCTTTGTAGGTCTCTAAAAACTTGCTTTATGAATCTGAGTGCTCCTGTTTTGGGTGCATATATATTTAGGATAGTTAGCTCTTCTTGTTGAATTGATCCCTTTACCATTATGTAATGGCCTTCTTTGTCTCTTTTGAACTTTGTTGGTTTAAAGTCTCCTTTATCAGAGACTAGGATTGTAACCCCTGCTTTTTTCTTTGCTTTCCATTAGCTTGGTAGATCTTCCTCCATCCCTTTATTTTGAGCCTATGTGTGTCTCTGCATGTGAGATGGGTCTCCTGAATACAGCACAACTGATGGGTCTTGACTCTTAATCCAATTTGCCAGTCTGTATCTTTTAATTGGGGCATTTAGCCCCCTTACATTTAAGGTTAATATTGTTACGTGTGTATTTGATCCTGTCATTGTGATGCTAGCTGGTTATTTTGCCCATTAGTTGTTGCAGTTTCTTCATAGCATTGATGGTCTTTACAATTTGGCATGTTTTTGCAGTGGCTGGTACTGGTTGTTCGTTTCCATGTTTAGTGCTTCCTTCAGGAGCTCTTGTAAGGCAGGCCTGGTGGTGACAAAAATCTCTCAGCATTTGCTTGTCTATAAAGGTTTTTATTTCTCCTTCACTTATGAAGCTTGGTTTGGCTGGATATGAAATTCTGGGTTGAAAATTCTTTAAGAATGTTGAATATTGACCCCCACTCTCTTCTGGCTTATAGGGTTTCTGCTGAGGCATCCACTGTTAGTCTGATGGGCTTCCCGTTGTGGGTAACCCAACCTTTCTCTCTGGCTGCCCTCAACAATTTTTCCTTCATTTCAACCTTGGTGAATCTGACGATTATGTGTCTTGGGGTTGCTCTTCTCAAGGAATATCTTTGTGGTATTCTCTGTATTTCCTGAATTTGAATGTTGGCCTGCCTTGCTAGGTTGGGGCAGTTCTCCTGGATAATATCCTGAAGAATGTTTTCCAACTTGATTCCATTCTCCCCGTCACTTTCAGGTACACCAATCAGACATAGATTTGGTCTTTTCACATAATCCCATATTTCTTGGAGGCTTTGTTCATTTCTTTTTACTCTTTTTTCTCCACACTTCTCGCTTCATTTCATTAAGTTGCTCTTCAATCACTGATATCCTTTCTTCCATGTGATCGATTTGGCTGTTGAAGTTGTGTATGCTTCACGATGTTCTCGTGCTGTTTTTCAGCTCCATCAGGTCATTTATGTTCTTCTATACACTGGTTATTCTAGTTAGCAATTCATGTAACATTTTTTCAGGTTCTTAGTTTCCTTGAGTTGGTTTAGAACATGGTCCTCACTTCAGGTAGTTTTAACGTGCAATCAGGTTGAGAGCCATGGACTTAGACTATTATTTCAGAGAATGGCTGTTTGTTCTTGGGAGGCTGTGCACTTAGCTCAACAGTTTCTTGCTGGAAAGTTAGGAGAACAAAGAGGCAGTTTTGTCAACTATTATGAAGTAGGAATTACAAAACAGACTGATTACTGAAGTGGGAATCACAAAAGTGCCCAGACAATCATTGTCCAGGTGTTGTGGCTCATGCGTGTAATCCCAGCACTTTGGGAGGCCAAGGAGAGAGGATTGCTTGAGCCTAGGGGTTCAAGACCAGCTTGGGCAATATAGCAAAATTTAAAACATTAGCCAAGTGTGGTGGCATGCACCTGTAGTCTCAGCTACTTGGGAGGCTGAGGCAGGAGGCAGGAGGATTGTTAAAGCCTGGGAGATAGAGGCTGCAGTGAGCCGTGATTACACCATTGCATTTCAGCCTGGGCCACAGAGGAAGACCCTGTCTCAAAAAAACAAAAAACAAAAACAAAAACAGAAAGACAGACCAGATGTGTGATGTCCATATTTACCCTGTTCTGCTCTGTGGGTCTTGGCTTGCCAACCGCTGACCTTTGCCTATTTCCTCCAGATTGCATTGTCAAAGCTATTGTTGACTATTCTGCTGAAGTCTCTCCTCCTCCTTCCCCTTCTCCCCTCCCTTGAAAAACAGGACCTTATTCTAGAGTGATTACTTCATATTGAGAGTCATGTGCTACTCAGAGAGGGAGACCCTCTGTCATAGAATGGAAGAGGGCTTTTCAAAACTAGTGTGGAAATTCAAAGGAGGTGGTTAGAAAAGAGGATAGACATGGGGACTGGGGAGCAGAGATAGGAAATGGGATGTATCAGTGAAAGAAACCTTATTCCCATCCATGGGAGTTCCATGAAGAACTTAAACCTTAGCTTGCTCATCCCATAGGCTGGAGAAACTTCATACAGCATATAGCTTTAGGCTCTCTATTCCTATTTATAACTTCCTTTAATTAATCTAAGCTTTTCAGAAAAACAAAACAAAACAACAACAACAAAACCTACTACATTCACAGCCTGTGGCTGGATATATGAAGAATAAAGTAAAAGGTCAGTAAAAGGAAGTGTGGCTGGCCCCAAATCCAGCCTCCATGGTGTCCTTGGAGATGGCTATATATCTAGGAGTTCTACATGGAGCCCACCTATGAAGTGAATGATGGTCCACAGTGGAGCTGGAAATGGCAAGATAAGCACCTTGAGTATCTTTAGGGTAAAACATTCTCATTTCTCATATAGTAGAGGAAGGGTACCTTGAAAATAAAGGGTGGGGATCGGATGGGGAAGAAGGACAGCATGACACCTGAGCTGTCAGGTACATCATTATTTATTTAACAATTTCTCTGTAGACATTTGTTTTGTTTCAGGATCTTTCTATTTTCTATAGCACTGCAATGTTATGCACATTATTGCATATAAATCCTAGCCTGCATCTTGAATTATTACCTTAGGATAAATTCCTAGGAGTGGAATCACTGGATTAAAGGATATGGGTGTTTTTAAGTCTCTTAATATATATGACTAATCTCCCTGTAGAAAACTTGTATCAATTTATACTCCCATTACCAGTGTACAAGCATGCTCATTTCCCCACATGTCTGCCAACACTGGGCATTATAACTTAAAATACGTCTTGGTGCTCTTATTATTTTTCCCTTGATTGCTCTTTTTCTGGCTTATTCCTAGAATTTTCTAATCGAGTGAATTAAATCCTGTGAATGTCTCTGTTTTCTCTTCGAGAAGTAAAATGGCAAATATCTCTTTGCTTTTCAAAACATAACCATCAATTTCTTTTTACACCCTCTGCCCAGTCAGAAGAAAGGAAATTTAAGGTTACTAATAAAGAACAAGAAACCCCTTTTCCTTAATGGATGCTGCAAATAGCAGATGGTTCTAGGTGACTTTTTCATAGTAATGGCCTCCCACTTGTCTGTGCAAGCATATCAAAAACTTACTTCAGGGGAGCTTGTCTCCCAGCCTGAACATGCATTGTAAAATGAATTTTAAACAAGCGTTCTTGATAGAGATTTAAGTGAAACCATGAGTTAGTTTCTTCTTTTATTTGTCTTTCCAATTATGTAGAGTAATACTTATTGAATGCCTGCTAAGAGTCTTGCATTACACTAGATGTTGTCAAGTACAGATGATCTTCATTTTTCACAGATCCTGTATTTATGAATTTGCCTACCTGCTAAAATTTATTTGTGACCCCCAAATCAATACTCATGCCGCTTTCCTGGCCATCCATGGACATGCACAGAATGGTGAAAAATGTGGGTCCCCCAATGTGACCAACTCAGTTCCCAGCTGAGGTTGCACAAGGCAATTCTGTGCCTTTCTGTTTCATCTCTCATACCCTAAATAAGTGCACCTTTAGTGCCTTTTCTTTTTTGCCTTTTTTTGCTTTTTGTTGGTGACTTCACTGTTTGAAATAGCTCCCAAGCATACTGCTGAAGTGTGCTCCTCAGCACATGGAGACTGTAACATGCATTGTGGAGAAAATGTGTTCGTTAGGTGAGGTTTGTTACAGGCATGAGTTAGAGTGCTGTTGGCCATGAGTTCAATGAATCAACATTGTATATCCAATAAGAAGTCTTTAAAACAGAAACATACGTAAAAGAAGGTAATGGATTGATTGATCACTGAAAATGTTATGACCAGAGGCTCTCAGGAATCTAACCCTATGTTTTCCTTAGGAGCAATAGTTCAGTATTCATTAATTCAGTGTTCCCAGCAACTTTATAGAACCTAACTACTGGGAGTAACGGGAGTTGGCTGTATATCAAAGGGTGACAGCCTACCTTGAGAGAGGAGAGGAATACACAGAAAACACGTAAAGAATAACTTAAATAGTAAAATTGTTACAAATAACAAAGACTAGAAAAATCAGGACACGCTAGAGGAAGGCTTTGTGGAAGGAGTGGTCATAAACCTGGGCTCTGCAGAATGAAGAGGGTTCATGTAGGCCCAGGAAACTGAGAGTAGGAGTGGGTGAATAATCTTATTTGGGGAGGATATGTCATACTTCAATTTGTTTGAATCTGATGGTTATTTAATCTGGGGCATATGAGAAATAAGGATGGAAAAAATATAGGGATAAGTTATGAAGAATCCTGAATGCAAGTCTGAGAGGGTCTCGGTTTGTTCTTCAGACTAGTATTTTTTTTTAAAAAACAACTTTATTGAGATGTAATTTGCATAAAATAAAATGCATCCATTATAAGTGTACAGTTTGATATATTTTGACAAATGTATACATCTGAGTAAACACCAGCACAGTCAAGATATAAAACATTTTTATGACCCTAAAATGTCCACTCGTATTTCTTTGCACTCAATACCCCTGCCACCCATGATCCTAGACCAAAAAATATAGCATAGAATAGCCTCTTAGAGAATTTCATACAAATGGACTCAGGTAGTAAGGGTTCTTATGAGACTTGTTGTTTTTTGCTCAGCATAGTGCTTTTGAGATTTATTTATTTTTATATGTAGAATGTAGCTTTAATAAATTACTGGATAATATCCCATTGCACAGATATACCAAAATTTGCTATTCATTCATTTGTTGTTGAACATTTAAGTTGTTTCCAGTTTTGAACTCCTGTAAACAAAATTGCTATAGCCATTTGTATGTAACTCTTTCTGTGGAAATATGTTTTCCTTTTTCTTGAATAAATACCTAAGAGTAGAATTGTGGGTCATATGGTAAGAGTATGTTTAACTTTTTAAGAAACTGCCGAACTGTTTACAAAGAGGTTTCAACATTTTATATAACCTAAGTCATGTATAAAAATTCCAGTTGCTGAACATTCTCAACAGCCAATACAGTTTTTAAAGTTTTTTCCATTCTAGTGGGTATGAAGTAGTATCTTATTGTGGTTTTAATTTACATATTCTTTATGACTAATGATAAACAACTTTTCCTGTACTTGAAATTTGTATATCTTATTTTGTGAAGTCTCTGTTCAAATATGTTGCCATTTTTAGGGTTGGTTGTTTGTCTTATATTGGGCTGGAGACATGCTTTAAATATTCTGGATATCAGTCTTTTGTCACACATACGTACTATTAATAGTTTCTTGTACGGCTTGCCTTTTCATTTTCATAATGGTGTCTTTTTTTGAATTTTTCCTTTATTGTTTATTTTTAAAATGGCAAAATAATATACATATTGTTGTGCAACTTGATTTTTAAAAAAATCTAACCATATACTGTGCATGTTTTTCCAGGGCAGAATATGTATAATCTACTTCATTCTTTTTGATAGATCCGTATGTTCAATTTCATTTGATGGGCACCAAGGTTGTTTTTATTCTTGTTATTACAAACAATGCAGCATATAATCCTTAGGCATGTAAAGATGTAAATCTGGGGTTAGGGATAGGATCACTTCTAAACATAAGAGGTCTAGACAGAGATTCACTGGCCTGATTGTAGACTCTCTCATGCTGTTGAGTGACCTGTGCTGACATTTCTTACTATATCTATTGTTAGAATATTTTTGATGTCTGCTAAAATATGTCTTCCTCATAATACTTCCTTTTTGAACAGTTTTAAAGCTATCTTCCTGCATTTTTATTTTTATTTTTTTTTTGAGATGAAATCTTGTTCTTGTCCCCCAGGCTGGAGTGCAATGGCACGATCTCGGCTTGCTGCAGCCTCAGCCTCCCAGCTTGAAGCAATTCTCCTGCCTCAGCCTCCCAAGTAGCTGGGATTACAGGCGCCTGCCTCCACACCCGGCTACTTTTTGTATTTTTAGTAGAGACGGGGTTTCACCATGTTGACCAGGCTTGTCTCAAGCTTCTGACCTCAGGTGATCTGCCCACCTTGGCCTCCCAAAGTGCTAGGATTACAGGCGTGAGTGACTGTGCCCAGCCCTTGCATTTTTATTTCTATGTAAACTTTAATAAATATAACATGTTAATAAATGCTTCATTAAGATATTGATCAGATATACCCTAAATTTATTAATTTATACCTTCACACTTTTGAGTTTTCTTTTACCCTTTTCAGAATAGTCTTACAATTTTCTTCAGAGAGATACAGTTGTCTTCTGAAGAGCAGAAGTTTTAATTTTTTATGAAGGTCATTTTACCATTTTTTCCTTTTATAGTTCATGGTTTTTGTATTCATTCTAAGAAATCTTTACTTATTCCAAGGTCACAGAGATTTTCTCCTGTATTTTCTTCTAGAAGTTTTCTAGTTTTAGCTTTTACATTTAAGTCTATTGCATGTATCAAATTAGTTTTTTTATATGATGTGAAAAAAGGGTTGAAGTTCATTCTTTTCTATATGGATAGCCAGCTGTTTCAGCAGCATTTATTGAAACAACAATCTTTTCCCTATTAGATTCCCTTGGCACTCTTGTCAAAAGTGACAATTGACCATATATGCATTAATCTATTTCTGGACCCTCACTTCAATTCCATTGGTCTACATGTATATCCTCTCTTGATACTGTACTCTCTTGATTACCGTAGCTTTGTAGTGAGTCTCAAAATCAAGTAGTATAAGTTTTCCAACTTTATTCTTTTTTAAAATTGTTTTGTCTAAGTTCTTTGAAATTCCATATACATTTTTAAATCAACTTGTCAAGTTCTGTAAAAACATCTGTTGATATTTCCATATGCATCCCATTGAATCTACTTACAGATCAATTTGGGGGAGAAATAACGTTTTAACAATGTTGAGTTTTCCAATCCATAAACATGGTATATCCATCGAATTATTTAGGCCTACTTTAATTTACATAGTAATGTTTTGTATTTTTCAGTGTAGAGGTTTTTCACATATTTTATTTAAATTCTCCCTAAATAGTTTGTTTTATAAAATGCTACTGCAACTTTTTTCATTTACTTTCTCTACCTTTATCCATTTACATGTCATTGATTTCTGCTTTTTTATGATTTCATTTTTCTTGTTCATTTGGTTTTAATTTGCCCTTCTAGTTTTTGTATGGTGGAAATTTAGATAATTTATTGCGGACTTTTATTCTCTTCTAATATCAGTGTTTAAAGCTATTAATTTCCCAATAAGAACTGCTTTATTTGCACACTATGTATTCTGATATGTGTGTTTTCCTTGTCATTCATTTCAATATGTTTCAAAGTTTATCTTATGATTTTTATTTGGCCCCTTAATTATTTAGAAAAATTTTATTTAATTTCAACATATTTTGAGATTCAGATAACTTTATGTTGTTGACTTCTAATTTCACTCTGTTATGGTCAGAGTACACTGTAAGTTATCTGAGTAGAAGATACTGAGTGGGGTGATACGTTCTATAAATATCAATTAGCTCAAGATGATTGGTAGTGTTGTTCAAGTCTTCTGTATTTTTGTTGAACTTTTAGTCTACTTCTATCAATTAGTAAGAGAGGAGTATTGAAACCTGTAACTCTAATTATGGATTTATCTATTTCTCCTTTCATTTCTGTATGTTTTTCTTTCTGTACTTTAAAATTTTTATGTACACACACATTGAAAGCTATTATATCTTTTTGAGGAGGTGATCCTTTTATTATGAAATATGCCTCTTTATCCTGAGTTTTATTCCTTGTTCTAATATTAACATAGATACTCCAGGTTTCTTTTGATTCGTGTTTTCATCATACATACCTTTTTACATCTTTTTAGTTTTAGCTTATCTTTCACTTTATATTTAGTGTTGATTTCTCATAGGCAGCACATGCTTTTGGATTCCAATTTTTTATTTGACTGACAATCTCTGCCTTTAATGGGACTGTGTAGACCACTTGCATTTAATGTAATTATTGATATATTTGGGTCTAAATCTATTATTTTTCTGTATGTTTTATCTTCAAATTAGTTTTTATCTGTTCTTTGTTCATATTTTCCCTTTTTTCCTGCCTTTTCTTGGTTATTTTGTAGTATTCTATTTGCTTCCCCCCATTTGCTTAATGGTGTGTGTGTGTGTATGTGTGTGATATGTGTTCTAGGATTTACAATATGTGTATTTAACTAAAGACAGTCTACCTTTGAATACTTTTATACTGCTTCGTATGTAATAGCAAAACTTTAATATAATTCTATGTTTCTTTCTCCTATCCTTTGCTTTGTTTCCATTTTTGTTTATTTATTTTTAGAGACAGAGTCTTACTCTGTTGCCTAGGCTGGAGTGAGGTGGCACAATCACAGCTCACTATAATCTTGGTTCCTGGGCTCAAGCAACAAACAATCCTCCCACCTCAGCCTCTTGAGTAACTAGGACTACAGATATACACCACCATGCCCGGCTAATTTTTAGGTTTTTTTTTTTGAGATGGCATCTCAATGTGTTTTTGTTGTCATAAATTATACTTCTACATATGTTATTAACCACACAATACATTGTTGTTAGTTTTTTAAAATAGTCAGCCAGCTTTAAAAAAGTTAAAATATGAGAAAACATGACTTTTACTTATATCATCACATTTACTTTTTTCAACTTTCTTCATCCTTGGGGTAGTTTCAAGTTTCCATATGGTATTATTTTCTTTCTTCCTGAGTAAGTTTACATTTCTTGTAATGAAGGTCTTCTGGCAACAAATTTTCTCAATCTTTAAAAAAATATTTATGCTGACTTCATTTTTTATTTCATTTTGATATTTACACTGGATTTTAAATTCTAGGTTGACAAATTTATTCCCCTTTCATCACTTTAAAGCATTCATTTAATTGTTCTCTGACTTGCATTGTTTCTGATAAGCCTGTATGAATAAAAGCATATACAATTTCAGTAAGGAGGAACAAGTTCATGAGAACTATTGTACAACATGGTGATTATGGTTAGTAACAATCTATTGTATATTTGAAAGTTGCTAAGAGAGTAGATTTTAAATGTTCTTGCTACAAAAAAATGATAAATATGTGAGGTAATGGATGTGTTAATTAGCTTGATTTAGTTATTCTGCAAGGTATACATAAATAAAGATATATTGCACACCATAAATATACATAATTTTTAATTTGTCAATTAAAAAAACAAAAAATAAAATAAAGTGTTGAGCCAAAAAAAGATGGCATTCCATTGTCATCTGGTTTGCATTGTTTGTGATAAGAAGTCTGTATAAATCTTACCTTTGTTGCCAAGAATATACACTGGAGAAAGGACAGCCTCTTCAATACATGGCACTTGGAAAACTGGATATTCATATGTAGAAGAATGAAGCTAGACTCCTGTCTCTCCACCCATATACACAAATTAAATCAAAATGGATTAAAGACTTAAATCTAAGACCTCAAAATATGAAACTACTATAAGAAAACATTGGGGAAAATCTCTAGGACATTGGACATTGGTCTGGGCAAACATTTCTTGAGCATTACCCCACAAGTACAGGAAACCAAAGCAAAAATGGAAAAATAGGATCACATTAAGTTAAAAAGCTTCTGCACAGCAAAGGATACAATTAACACAGAGAAGACACAACCCACAGAATGGGAAAAAATATTTGCAAACTATCCATCTGACAGGGGATTAGTAACAAGAATGTATAAGGAGCTCAAACAACTCTATAGAGAAAAATCTAATAATCCGATCAAAATGTTGAGCAAAAAATTTAAACATTTCTCAAAAGAAGACATACAAATGGCAAACAGGCATATGAAAAGGTGCTCAACATCATTTATTATCAGAGAAATGCAAATCAAAACTACAATGAGAGATCATTGCACCCCAATTAAAATGGCTTTTATTCAAAAGTCAGGCAACAGCAAATGCTGGCGAGGATGCGGAGAAAAGGAAACCCTTGTACACTATTGGTGGGAATGTAAATTAGTACAACCATTATGGAGAACAGTTTGGGGGTTCCTAAAAACACTAAAAATTGAGCTACCATATGATCTAGCAATCCCATGGCTGGGTATATACTCCAAAGAAAGGAAATTGGTGTATCAAAGAGGTATCTGCACTCCTATGTTTGTTGCAGCACTGTTTACAATAGCTAAGATTTGGAAGCAACTTAAGTGTCCATTGACATATGAATGAATGGAGAAAATGTGGTACATATGCACTATGGAGTACTATTTAGCCATAAAAAAGAATGAGATCCTGTCATTTGCAGCAACATGGATAGAACTGAAGATCATTATGTTAAGTGAAATAAGCTAGGCACAGAAAGACAAACATCACATGTTCTCACTTACTTGTGGGATCTAAAAATCAAAACAGTTGAATTCATGGACATAGAGAATAGAAGGATGGTTACCAGAGGCTGGGAAGGGTAGTGGGGGCTGTAGAGGAGAGGTGAGGATGGCTAATGGGTACAAAAAATAGAAGAATGAATAAGACCTAGTATTTGATAGCACAACAGGGGGACTGTAGTCAGTAATAACTTAATCATACATTTTAAAATAACTTAGAGTGTAATTGGATTGTTTGTAACTCGAAGGATAAATGCTTGAGCATATGGGTACCCCATTCTCCATGATGTGCTTATTTCACATTGCGTGCCTGTATCAAGACATCTCGTGTACCCTATAAATATATACACCTACTATGTTCCCACAGAAAGTAAAAAAAAATCTTACCTTTGTTTGTCTATATTGTGTGTCTTTTTTCTCTCTGGTTCTTCTTAAAGATACTCTTCTTCTCACTGGTTTTCAAAAATTGATTATGAGGTGTCCTGGTAAGGTTTCTGTGTGTTTAGACTTCTTAGACTCTGTGGTTAGACTATTTGTTCAGTGTGTGATCTGTGGATTTACAATTTTTATAAAATCTGGACAATTTTCATCTATTATATCTTCAAATTTGTTTTTGCCCTCCCCCAAACTTCTTGTTATGTTAGACAGCTTGATATTTTCCTACTGGTTACTAAGGTGCTGGTATTTTGTTTTTGGTCTTTTAAAACATTTCTCTTTTTGTACTTAATTAGGATCATTTCCACTCTCATGTCTTCAAGTTAATTGATCTTTTCTTCTACAATGTTTAATCTTCTCTTAATCTTATCTAATGAACTGTTCATTTCAAATAATGTGTTTGAAATCTCTGGATGATTCATGTTGTTTTTACTTATATCTCTCCTCAAATGTTCTTGTTTTCTTTTAAATGCTTATACACAGTTGCAACATTTTAATTTGTTGTTTTACGTCTTGTCTGCAAATTCCTCATTTAATCTGTCATTTTTAGTGTGTGTTCATTGACTGATTTTGCTTGAGGTTTTGGATCACGATTTTCTGCGCTTTTGCATATCTAATAACTATTTGCATTAGAAGGTGAAAGTTATAAATTTAGTTTGTTGACTGCTTGATTTTGTTGTATTCCTCTAAAGAGTGATTGGCTTTTTTTTGGCAGGCAGTTAAATTACTTGAGTATTGATCTCGAGGCTTGTTTTAAAGGTTTTTTTTTTTTTTTTTTTTTTTTTTTTAGGTTAGGTGTGGAGTATACTTTATTCTAGGGCTTGTTTGCAACATTACCAAGCTATGACACTTCTGGTGTCTCTAAAGAATGCTTCGTAAATGCTTTGGGGTCTGTCCACTTTGGCTGATGGAAACTCAAATGATTTTCAGATCTGTTTGAGCTCTGAAATTTCTTGGCTTACAGCTGTTTGCTAATTGTTCTTTCTCAGCATTATGAGTCTTCACCCTATGCATGTACAGATTAGTGTTCAGGCAAATACTTGAGGGGATCCCTATGCAGCTATCTGGAGCCCTTTGTTCATATAGCTCATTCATTTTCAGTATTCTACCCCCAAAGTTTTGACTGCACCCTGAAAGTTTTGACTGCCTCGACCTTCTCAAACCTCAATCTCTGTCTCCTAAACTTGGCAAGACTACCAGGATTTGTTTGGATTCCTCCTTCCTGTGCTACAATCTGGAAATTGCATCTAGGCAGATAGTCAAAGTGAATATAGAATTTACCCCATTTATTTCAGTTTTCTCAGGGTTCATACTCCTGCATTGCTTGTAGTTCAATCTCTGAAGATAGTTGTTTTGTCTGGATTTTTATGTGTATAAGTTGGCAGGGTAATTTCTATAGCAATTATTTGTTCACAGGTAGAAGCAACAGTCTAGAGCAATATTTATCAGTGTGTGTGCTTGAGCCTATGTGATCAGGTATATGCATGTTTGTGCCTTCATATAGTTATTGAGGGCCACTTTTTCTTAGTCTGCTTGAGCTGCCATAACAAAATACCACAGACTGAGTGCTTAAGGAACAGAAATTTATTTTCTAATGGTTCTAGAGACTAGAAGTTCAAGATCAGGCTATCAGGATGGTTAGGTTCTAGTGAGGGCTCCTTTTTTGGCTTGCAGATGGCTGCCCTCTCACTATGTCCTCACATGGCTGCAAAAGGGAGGGAGAGAGGGAGGTAAGGAGGTTGGGGAGAGAGAGAGAGAATGAGAAAGAGTGAGTGAGCAAGAGCTCTCTGGTGTCTTTTTTTAAAAGCACACTAATCCTGTCATGAGGACTCCACCCTCTCTTATCTGAACCTGATTATCTCCCAAGGATCACATCTTTAAAAATCATCACATTGGGCATTAGGGCTTCAATACGTGAATTTTGGGGGGACACAATTCAGCCCATAGCACCAATTCATCGGAAATATCTCATTACTCACAGTGATTTTTTTCAACTGGTGTTAGCCACTCTTCTAAGATGTGCTTTCGTATCTAAATGACAAAACTCTCACTTTCTACTGTGTTAGGGCTGCTCAGTTTGAATGTTACTGCAGGCAATAGGGAGCCCTGACATACAGGTTTTTGAGCAGGGAGTTGACATGATGAAATGGCGATTTAGGTGTTTGAGATAGAAAGGAGTATGTATGGGAGGGTGACAGGGACAGCACGCTATTTCATGGTCATTATGATAACCAGTTGATGAACTCTTTCAGGGCTGAGGGTCAGCCAAATTTGTCCTAAGTCACTTGCTTAGCTGGTTGTGCCTAACCTTATCATTAATCTCTTCACCAGAACCCTGGACAGCTCCAACAGTGAGGAAGACTCACATGTTGAAATGTATTATTCATTGGTTCATTTATCAGCACTTATTTAACTGTTTTATCTTTCATTTTAAAGAAATAGAAAATAAGTAAAGACTACTGCTCCAGCCCTTGGGAAGGCAAGACAAATATAAGTTGAAAAATAATCATAATAATTCACTATTTTGATAATTTTTCACTGCTGAAAAGTGACCTTCAGTAAAAAAGATAAGCAACATAGTCTCTTGAAGATTGTTTATATGTTATCTGGAAAAAAGGATAGTCAATGTAGGATGGTATTAGGTGGAGAAGACTTTACAGAAGAGGTTTTTTGAGTGTTGTCTTGAAAGATAGGCTGAGTGGAGCCTGTTCAAGAAGAGGTGTAAGATCTTTTGGACTATAGAAACCTCTGGGGCAATATCATAGGTGTTCAGGCTAACCCAAACAGGGTGGAAGTTGGACTTTGGGAGATATTATGGGATAAAGGGAGGACTCCCAATAATAAATGTCTTTAAGTCTGGGTGGGGGCATGTGGATTTGATGTTGCAGTTGAAGAGTGTGCTGTAGGAGGTTCTTTTGCAGCAAAGTGACAGAAATTTTTGCCCTGTTTTCTATTCCTTTCCTCCACTTTCATGTGAGCTTATTTTAAAATTTATTTTTGATAGTGATACAATTTTTAAATCAGTTTTATGCTTACATTTTATTTTTCTAACAAGCTATATAGTTGATCCTCTCCACAAAAACCTGCAATAATGTTTTAGGTTTTATTATTATTATAAATAATAATATTTATAACCACTGAGTTAACACGTTAAACTAGTAACCGAGCATCTTTTCTCTCCCAGACATAATCTGAGACACTGAGAGAGATACAAAGTTTTAGCATTTGTTCATTCACTCATTCAGTCAATATCTTATGATGCTTAATAGGACATGGTCCATGCCTTCAGTGTCTTAAAGTCTAGTGATCACTCAGGATTAAAATAAATGACTGATTGAATGCAGATTTCATCTCCTCTCCTTTTGTTACCAGAGAAGTTCACTCATCCTTCAGGGCTTCTCCCCAGGGCATTCTGATTGGCTTAGTGATACAAGAAGGGAGGATGAAGGATGGAAATCAGGAACAGTGTTGGGGGCCTCTGGGGCTGCTGCAGTCTTTGTTCTCATCTCACAGAATTCCACTTTGACATTCTCAACATCTTTCCATGGAGATTTCGTGGTTAGAAACAGTGTTTCTTTTCTTAGATTTTTGAGACAGTCATTTGAATCTGTAATTGGGGCTCAAGTAGAAAGGATGAAAAGAGCATGAAAGATAAAACTTTCTTACATAGTTTCTGAGATAATGCCCAGCTGTGTGAGGCAGGTATAATAAGTGAAAATCCATTATTTCATCAGTAGGTGGGAAGCCCTTTCAGCGAAAGGTTTTCAGTCTACAGTAAGCACATGCCATGCCATGTGGCCACACATAGAGTTGAATGCAGCCTTAGACTGTGTTAATAAAAGTATAGTATCTAAGTATCAGAAATGAAGAGTTTCTGTTTTACTTTACATTGGCCAGTTTATGTCTGGAGTCTTTTATTCATCTGTAGAGATCAGGTTTTAAGAGAGATCTAGACAGATTGATATCTTAAAGCACCAAGAGATAAAATGGCAAGCGATATCTGGAATGGCCGAAGCAAGTCTGTATGTTCCTCTTACAGAAGTGAGGACTCAAAAAGGACTGGAGAACTGTCTTTATTAGATTGGATCTGGGTGGACCCAAGAGTTATAATTAAGAGCAACTCAAGGAAGTATCAGGGAAATACAAGTGAAGGAGTACTTTTTAACAATCAGAACAGTTTCAAGATGGAATAGCTTGTCTGTTGGGGCAGTGAGTTCTCCATCACTGGATAAATTTGATGAACATTTGGGGAAAATGCTGTGGAAGGATTTCAGTATCTGAAAGACGCTTGGGTTGTTTGATTCTACAGTTCTGTACTCTATAACAAATCCCATCACACCCCAATGCCCACTGAGTGGAGAGGCAGAGCTAATGGGAACCAGGAACCTTGGCTGAGTGGGTAAAGGGAGTGACTTCCAGAGGCCCCACTTCTGAGCCATATTTGAGCCACTCTTGGAGACAGAACAGAGGGAGGAGGAGAAATAAATTCCAAGAGGGAAAACATCTTCAGTTGCCCTTAGCAAACATTGAAACACAGCACTTAATGCAGCCCTACAAGGGGAAGGATGGTCCCTGGTGCACTGGCTTCTCTATCTGTCTGTACTTCCCAAAGCAAGTGGCTGATCATAGGCAACCTCTGAGCTACCTCTGGGAGATAATTTGGTTCTGGGGTGTGGGTGAAGTGAGGGTAGGTCTGTTGTCAGTAAAAGGAGATACAGTGTATACCAACCTCAAAGCTGTAGTTGGTCTTTCCAGACACTAAGATAAAGTCTCAGTTGCTTTTTCTCCCTTTGGCTGTGGGTGTTTTCTTGGTCTCTAGGACAGATGGGGCTCCTCACTAGCAAAGGTGAGTATTCTAGAATTTGCTGCTTATGCCCTCGCTTGACATTAACACATTCTTCATTCACTGCCTTTGGCATTTTTCTTTTCACATGTATTTGTCTTGTATCTCCAATAAATCATAAAATTCTCAAGACAAGGATTGACTCATACTTTTGTGTGTCCCCCATAGCACCTAGCCCAGTGCTCTTGTATAATACAGGTGCTTATTGAAGTATTAATAATAAATGTCAACTTGTCAAAGTAGATCTTTTTGCTTGAAGGAGATGATGTTAGCTAGTTTTAATCTAGCAAAGTTGTACTCTCTTTGTTATGAATATTAATCACTGAACACCACATATTTCCCTTTTTAGGTATACTGGCTTATGTCATTTCAAAATTTTTGCAGGTGGGGAAGGTGTTGAACACCTTGAGGTCTCTCCTGGCCCAGCATTTGAGGATCACCCTGAAGGTCTGTTTAGCTCTGTTTGTTAGAGCAAGTTTTTGGGATTCTGCTAATGATGACACGAGTCTACCCAAAGTCAACAATACACTGCCCTCACCCCATGATTTGGGTAGCTACTTCTCCTAGCAGAACAAAGAGAATATTTTTTCAGGAAGCCACACATACTATTTAATTCCTAAATGTCCAAAAGGAAGAGAAATCTATTGGAGGGCAGCTGGAGCCATGATCAAGGCTGGCTTATGTGTGCGCATGGCAGTGGGGATGGTGACCTTGCACACATCTCTTTGGCCTTTTTCTCACTCCCTCTGGAGAAGGCCTTGGGTAAAGGGCAGACAGGTTAGTACCCTGTAAAGGAGAGTCTTATCAAAAAAAAAGCAAGAAATCTCAAAGCAAGGGTGTTTTATTTTCAACTGCCTGGCTAAAAGTTCATATGTGGGGAAACCAAGGAAACCACCTTTGTAAGGCTGCGTGTGGACGAAATAATAGAATCTGAAACTGTGTTCCCGTATTTTAAAAATAACAAAACTTGGCAGGTAATGGAAGCACACCATGATTTAATTGCTTTTGGTATTAATTAAAAAGGATAGAACAGGCTTTCAGGGAGGGATTTTTATGACAGTAGGAGTGTTTGAACATTCTCTCTCTCTCTCTCTCTCTCTCTCTCTCTCTTCCCTCCCCTTCTCTCTCTCTCTCTCTCTCTGTGTATACATATAAATATGTATATACATATATATGTATGATTATAAATAATCACAAAAGCTGGAAAAGAAAAAGAAACATTAAGGGCTCATTTTACTGCCAAAACAAAGATTATTATTGTATCTATGAAAAAGTAACTGGGGTTCCTTATGGGAGTCTGTGCTGGGTAATGTTCTCATGATACTCAACCTTAATTTTTTCTTTCTTAATTTCATGTTCATCCCTTCTGCCAATTATCTTCCTTTATGCCACTCAAGTTATTTTGCATCCCCAGCACTTAATTGTAAAACATGAAATCATTGTTTTGTTCCAGCCTTTTAAATAATTACTGATGGAGCTAACCTAGCTGGCTGGGTTATTGGATCATCTTCAGTTGGTCCTTGTATTACCTAATCATTATAGTTGCTCTTCTGTGGGAAACTTGGAGAATTTTTATGGCCAAGGCTAAGATAACTGTGCAGAAATGTCCTGTTGCTTCAAGTTCTATCTCTCTCAGGAGTGCTGAACAGACTTGCATAATTTTTCTTCGGCTTTCTAGATGAGAGAGAGTAAAAAAAGTGCCTAGTGCTGTTCCTCACTAGAAAGCTGTTTCTCAGGGTCAAAGATTTCTTGTCTTTAAAATGAAGGCATGAATTGTGTTGTCTCGAAATTTTCCTTTGGCCCTTCCATCTGTGATTCTGCTCCAGCTTAGTTAGCATTCTTCACTCATGCTCCATACCATAGCTCCATACCGTGGTCCATGCACCACGGGTGCACAGCAGACAAGAAACGGTTGCATTGAAACAGAGAGAGACCTGAGTCAAGAGAGTGAAATGACATTTGCAAAGCCCTGAGAAGCTGAACTCTGTATGTTAATTGATTAACATTTCCCAGTACAGTGCCCTGAGCATTTTTGAGGAAACAAGCGATATAAATTGAATGCATAAATGATTCCTCTTACATTCTAATTCATATTCTTTCCCTTGGCTAAAATGAGATCTTACTGGTGTTCATGTTTGGGGGTATACATTTCTTTTGTGTGTGTGTGTGCTGTTCAAGTTCCATTTTAATTGGTCTATAACAAGAAAGAGCAGGAGAGCCAGCTGGTTTAGGGGTGGGGAGTATGGAGTCAAGGGTGGGACAGTGACCTGGCATTGGGCACAGGCTGCAGCTGGAACCCACCTCCCTCACTGAGGTGTGAAGTTGTCTTAGATGGCAGCATTCCTCAGCCTCCATCCCAGCAACCCAGAAACCTGGGGAAGCCAAAGGAGCCTTCGCAGGAGCCCAGTCAGGCTGCAAGACATAGCAGGTTATGACATATGGCATGTGGTTGGGAGAACAAAGAATACTAAGCACCATTAACCTGGAAAGAAGCCTTGGGAATGTCATTGGGACTATTTCCCAATACTTAAAGGACTGTCATGTGGAAGAATTAGGCTTGTGTTAGATTTCAGAGAATGTT
Source organism: Mandrillus leucophaeus (assembly GCF_000951045.1). Lineage (NCBI taxonomy): Eukaryota > Metazoa > Chordata > Mammalia > Primates > Cercopithecidae > Mandrillus > Mandrillus leucophaeus. The sequence continues at coordinate 1,104,637 of NW_012107486.1, forward strand.
ATTGGTGAAAGTTACAGACAGATAGATTTTAGTTCAGTTTCAATAAAATATTCCAAGACTGTGTCAGAAATTGGAATAATAATAATAATAATATTTTATATCTTTATAGTGTTTTACAGTTACAAAACTGCTTTCCATGGCTAATTTAATGGCAATATGATGTAGGTAGAGCTGGTATTATTGTTAATATTACCATCGTTATTACCACCAACACCATCATTTTCAATCAGATGTGAGCACAGAGGGACATATTCAATGATTTATTCAAAATCATGAAGCTGTGAAGTGGGTAAGTCTAACTCCATATTCTATGCCTTTCATTAAATATATATACACACACGCATGCACACACGTGCGTGCGCGCGCACACACACACACACACACTCCTGCCCCTCTAGTTTTCATTTTCATGTAACAGACCACTCAAAACTCACTGGCATAAAACAACTGTTTTTTTATTCTGATCACATACTCTGTGGATCATAAACACACACACAGTAAGGCATGGTGGAGATGTCTTATCTCTGCTCCATGATGTGTGGGGCCTCAGCTGGGAAGATGCAAAGGTGGAGGGTGACTTGATGACTGTGAGTTGGAATCATCTAGAGGAACCTTTACCCATTTGTCTGGTGGTTGATGTTGGCCATCAACTGAGAACCCAGCTCTCCACGTAGGCTAGTTTGGGCTTTCTCACAATATGGCAGCTGGATATCAAAAGCAAATGTCCCAAGGGAGCAAAGCAGAAGCATATGACATTTTTAAAAATTTAACCTTGGCAGTCACATAGCATCGCTTCCACTCTTATTGTTTGAAATAATCACAAGGCACGTCCAATTGCAAGGTGAGGGGACAAAGAGCCCACCTTTTGGTGGGAGGAGGACCAAAGCTACATTGTAAGAAGCATGTGGAATGGAAGATATTGCTGTGGTCATCTTTGGAAAATACAAATACATTGTGTGTGTGTGTGTGTGTGTGTGTGTGTGCATGCGCATATGTGTGTCTATTTTTTCTGAATTAATTGTCAGACATAGTAAAAGCACACTCCTTTATGTTTTATGAATTTGTTAATGTGAATATGTGTTAAAGGCAAGTTTTATTTATTTATACTTGCAATAAATTATCTTAACTGAAAAGGCTAAAGTTACTATTTGTTTCTAGTAATATGATAGAATAAACGTCTCTTGGTAGAGAATACCTAAAAAATGCTGATGTAGTAAAAAAGATATGTCTTGTAAACACATGAATAAACTGGCAAGGAAGTAGTAGAAATTCCTAGGGGCCTCAAATGACAAGAAAAATGACTAGGGAAAGCTAACTTCACGCTAAATCTGGTGTGAGATTGGGGGCCGCTCGACAGTCTAGAACTTGGGTTTCACGTGAAATCTACATAAAATTGACTCGGTCAAAACCATCTTAGATCAAAGTTGAGTGAATGAGATTGGAGGTTGGAGACCCTCAGTGGGATTGGAGACCCTCACATAAAGCCACCAGAACCCTCAGAGGCTCGGTTCCTAGTGAAAAAATAAAACCCACCCTGCCAAGTGAGGTGGAGGGAAGAATAAATTCCTTTCCCAGTCTTGGTTCTGAGTGGAATGGAAAAAAGAAAAAAAATCCCTCTGGGAATATCTACAGGCCCACCCTCCTGCAGGTTGAGGGCTGGAATTCACATCCTCTTTCTAACCTCCAAAATTATAATCCAAACGTGTAGGTTAAAATGGTCCTGGGTTGGTTGTGTCTCTAAGAGCTACTTGGAAGGAGATTCAAATCCTCTCGAAGGAAACCCAGACTTCACAGAATTTTCACGAAGTTCCAAAGATTATGCATACACACACACACACACACATACACACACACAGACACACACGTACACACAGTTTCCAAACTACAACAAACAAAGCCTGCTGCCAAATCCTGCCAAATCTTTTTAAATGATTAGTCTGACCACGCCATTCTCCTCTTTAAGCCCTTCCTAGTACTCCTTGCACAGAATATTAACTGCTGGCAGCGAATTCCAGGGCCCCTCTCCTCATTCTGCATGAGCTGAGAGGGGTCTTTTTCTAGCCATGGTGAGGATTGTCTGGGATGGATCAGTGGGTGGGACTGGGAATCTGGGCTCTACGTGGCTAATTCAGGGTCTAATTTGTGGGGCCCCAGGGAGCAGCTGAATGCTTCCCCAGGTGCACAGCTGGCTTCTTGTAGTGTTGCTATTATGGGATTACTGGAAATGGCAAACTGAGCATCAAGCAGCAGGACCTCTTTCCTCGGACTCTGAGGGAAAGTTAGCAGCAACAGCTCCTGCTCGTGGCAATCTTTGGCTGGAGGAAGGGAGTGGACAGTGGAGGGGAGGATGCTCCTCTTGTGAGGAGAATACACCCTCCGTTTCAAAGCTCTCTAAGGGATAAGTCTGTATTTTGTGGCCATTCCTAGCCAGCTTCTCAGGTTGTTTTGTAAGACCCAAATATCTCTTCTAACATTTAGCAAGTAGGTAACACTGACTGAGCACTGCCTCTTTGAAGAATGTATGAGGAGATACAAAGGAACACAGGCACGTGCTCCTTGAATTTAAAATGTACTTGATTTCAATTCCCCAAAGAACAAAGAATTAGAATTGTTAGAGTTAATGACGGAAGTATCAAAAATATATGAAAGGAGCTATAAAAACTGGGACATGTCAACGTTGTTCTATTTGCTACGCAGCAGTGTTTGTTAAAAAATCGCATTTTAATGTCGGGATAGAAAATAAAAACAGAAAAATTATGAGCACATGAGAGGTTAGGAATAGCAGGGTCTGAGCAGCAGGCCAGGGATGGCCTTCCATGTCTTGGGTCTTTTCTACCTTTCCATCTTCACCACAGGTTGGAGTAGCCTAACTTCCTCGTTGCTTGTTTCTTAAGTCTTCTTAAAACTGTTCTGTTCCTAACTGTTCTGTCAATCCCAAAGCCTTCTTTTCTATTTTTCTCACCTGGCCTAGGAACCCTCATGCAAACAGGTCACCCTGCAGCCTGCCTACACAGTCCAGAGGCCCCAAGAGGGTTTTGCAGAGAAGCCCTGTCTAGACACCCAGTATGGATGTCAACAGCTGAGGGCAGGTTGCCTGTGGGGAGGGCTACTAACACAAAGAGGGACCCATCACCCAGGACCACAGTGTTGTCAAGGAAAGACACTGGAGGAGATGCGCTGTCAGCAATATTCTGCCAGTGGTGAGTATCTTTGCTTGGGGCAGAGGGTAGAGACAGACCTGGGAGAAAGCAGGATTGAGCAAGACTGGAGCATGAGAAGGGAGGAGGCAAATAGGTGTTCTGGGGATGGTGATAGATATTTAGAACTTGAACCCCTGCTCCTATCATCATGCTTCCTTTTCTCTTTACTTCTCCCTCACATTCCAAATACAACCGTAGCTTTTTATTACACAGCACTCAGGGGGCAGGTAGATGGAGCCGGAACAAACAAGCCCATTGGATTTTTGATGGAATATTCTTTCTTGCCTAGCATAAATAATAAGCTGAAGATTTTAAATATCTATTTTTTAATTCTAAAAAGCTTGGCTTTAAATATCAAAAACCAAAGTCTAGATAGCTGAGATTTTAAACAGCAGAATGACGTAATTTATTGCCCACTGAAAGGAGAGAAAAATGTGACAAACTGGGGGAAAGAGGAGAACCAAAGTGGATATTGCTAGAACTTAGTTGTTGCCTGAGTTTCCATAAAGGAGCTCAGAATCTCCATTCCCCTGGGATGAATTAGGGGAGATGGGGTGAGACTGGGTGATTGAAACAATAAGTGGATTGAAAAGAGTTCCAAGAACAGCAGACACCTGTGCCTCTCTTCCTGGTCTGTGGCCAAAGACCAACTAGTATAGTCTTTCCCCAACATGGCACTTGGGCTGCAGAGTAGCAATGACTGGGGAAAGTCTAGGTTGGCAGGTCTGAGGACAGCCTTATGGAGTCCCATAGAGTGTTCTGTACTCTCCAGGGTAGAGGCAGAGAGCATGAAAAGAATTCACACGGCACCTGCAATGGCTGCAGAAGGGGCTGGTAACAAGCTGGGAGGCCCTAAGAGCCTCAAGTTGGATTCTACAAGGAGGCTGCAGAATATGCATGCCTCCTGGTGAGAAGCTGTGGCAGGATGATGAATAGTGAGGACCAGAGAAGATAAGATGTCCCTCTGTGGAGTTAGCCAGGACAGAGGAGAAGTCAACTATCAGATGTCTGTCCTGGAAGCCAGGACAACACCCACCTCTCCCTAACATAGGAATTTAGAACATCCTCAGCAGGAAAGGAAGGAAAAGAGATGAACAGTGTACATGTCACATTAACCGTATTTATCAATAAGTTAAAAAGAGACTGAGCAACCTTGAATGGAAAGACAATGATTTCTGCTACAGAGAAGGAAACGAGGGCTCATTAGCTAAGTTCTGTTATAGGCAACAAAAATATTGTGCTTTTTGTGCAGTCTATGGTTGCACAATTTTATTTGTCATACAGATTTGCCTAGATGGGGTGAAGACACCAAAATGAAGTTGAGTAGGAGATGAGTGTAGAGACCTTGAGAGGGCAAGAAAGCTCAAGGCACATAGGAGCTAATAATGATGAGAACTTGACTAGTTTCCAAGAGGCGCCTGGGAATGGAAGAAAGCATGCTGATGTTGCATGTTGCACAGAGAAGGCTGCAATCAGACCCCAGCCAACTTTTGTTTTCCAACACATTCATCTGTTTAATTGGGGCTTGTTGTCATGACCTCAAATAGCTCTTTGTAGAGAATCATGATGAACCCAAGAATGGCTTCGGCCTCTCCCAACACTTCTAGATCTGAGTATGCAAAGCCATCTATTAGCGCTGTGAGAATGACTTCCATACATAAAACATGGAGAAGCAACAGTTGTGCTTCTCCAAGTACTATGCACGACACAATAGGGCCAGACTCAGACATCACTGAGGCTTATTCTCCACTCCTGAAAGGTCTACTGATGAGAACAGGGAAACAGAAGGCTGTTGTGAATCAAAGTGTCATGAAAGAGCCAAATACATATATCTCAAACAAAGCCACCAAACCCACTTCTACTTCTGATGACTGAGCAATCACCTGTGAAATTTACTAAGAAAATTATCTGTAAGCTGGTTTCCCAGATCAAGAAAGATTTTCATGAAAAGAATGGGATTTTTGGCACTATTGCATGAGCTCTGTCATGAGGAGCATCTTCCCTTTTTTTGAGATTTTCCTCCCTTTCCTTATCTGTGCTAGCTTTTAGCTTTTGCTTTTCCCTTCCCTTTTCTTTTTGTTCACTTTTCTCCCCCTAATGCTTGGCCTTCAATTGTGGTTCCCTGAGCTTCAATTTTACATTCTAGGAAAAAATGGAATTCCCCTGCATTAGGAGAAACTGGATTTCCCTTTCTAAGTTCCTGGATCTTTGTAAAATTCAAAGAACATTCTCAGATCCTAGGCTGTTTATTGAATTATGGGTTTCACCTTCCTCTGGAAATTTGACTTGTGGAGCAGGTTTGTTAGAAGGGTGTGGGCCTGGCATGGTGGCTCATGCTTGGAATCCCAGCATTTTGGGAGGCCAAGGTAGGCAGATCAACTGAGGTCAGGAGTTCGAGACCAGCCTGGCCAACATGGCGAAACCCCATCTCTACTAAAAATACAAAAATTAGCCGGGAGTGGTGGTGTGCGTCTATAATCCCAGCTGCTCGGGATGCTGAGGCAGGAGAATTGCTTGAATCCAGGAGGTGGAGGTTGCAGTGAACCGAGATTGTGCCACTGCACTCCAGCCTGGGCAACGCAGTGAGACTCTGTCTCAAAAAAGAAAAACAAACAAACAAAACAACAAAACAAAAAAAAAAGGGGGGGAGAAGGGATAGATTCAGAAAGATTCATCACATTAGCAGGGATTGATTAATCCGTGTTTCTATGACCTCAGCATCCTAAGGGAACAGTGCAGGGATGGAGTTTTGATGGGGCAGAAGAACCTTTACCGATTCTACTCTCTGGTAGATGATGATCGTACTCATGAGGCTCTCAGATAAAGAATTACAGTTATGCTGTTAATGAGTAGGTTACATATAACTCCCCAAGTTACCTTTAAGAAAAAAAAAGAGATGGAGGTCTCCTTTTGTGATCAGGACTGGAGTGCAATAGCACGATCATAGCCAACTGTAACCTCCAACTCCAGAGCTCAAGGGATCCTTCTGCATTAACCTCCCAAGTATCAAATTGCTTTTTGAATGCATAGTCATGATTTTTAATTTCAGTCATGTATTTTATTTCTTTAATTTGGGGTGGCAGGCTTTGGGTTTAGAGAGTAGCATTAATCATCCTCTTCTGCTCCTGGAGTATAATTATCATCATTCTTTGCAAAGTCATTTTCTTGTATTATTATTTTATTTTTTCTTCATTATTCAGGTCCTTATTCCTATCTCCCTAACCAGCACTGGAGTGCTCTATCTGTGACCTTGAGTATGCATATGTCTGTGAGGAATAGTGCATTTTGTACATATGGCATTTGATAAAATTATGCAGAATTTAAAACATTTACAAGAAAGGAAGGCCTGATGCATCTCTATGTATCTATCACTCAGCTGCAACAATTATCAACTCATGGCTAATTTCTTTTTCCTGAATATTGTTTTCCTACTCTTCTCCAGATTTTTAAAGCAAACCCAGATATAATATCATTTGATCTATAAATATTTCAGTATGTATTTCTAAAAGATAAAAACTCTTCCTTTTGACAACTTTGCATCAGGAACCAAAGGAGGCCCAATACATTACAATCGGTTAGTATATTTCTTAAATCTCTTTTAGCCTATAGGTTCCCATTCTATTCCTTTTTGTCTTTGACAGTTTTTTATTCTTGAAGAAACTCAGTCATTTGTCTAGTTGTTTCTAACAATTGTTTTGTTCATTGCATCCTTGTGATAGTGCCTGACACGTTCCTCTGTCTCCTCTGTAAATTAGACGTTACATCTGGAGGTTTGACCAGATTCAGGTTCAATGTAGGGGAGGCCAGACTACGTCATAGGTGGAACCAAGTCCTTCCATCAGAGGGGATGTCACGGCTAGTTGTCTTGTGATGTGAGTAGCCCTTGATGATCATTCTTTATATTTAATTCATTAGAAAATGCAAAATGGGCATAACCTAGTTTTATCATGTCTATTTTTGTTTGTTAGCTGAAATACTACTGAAAGGAAACTTGTCTTCATCAACTTTCCCTCATCAGTTTGTGTAGGAAATAAATGCTTGACTCTGTCTTTTTATTAACAGTTTTTAAAAGAATGAGTTGATTTCCGAGGGTAATCAATGAAGTTTTTAAAAAAAGTATTATAGTGAATTCATAGATTTAAACTAATTTAATGTGTTTCAATCAACTGTAGTTACTTTCCTTCATGGTTCTCAAATTGCCCCTTCCTTGGCTAGCAGGAAACTATTCAAGTTGGCTTCTGAGTTTTTTGACATGACTATAGAAGTCTTATTTTCTGAGAAGTTTGCTAGATATTGTTAAATTCTTATCCCCAGGAGGTTATATCATTTTGCCTTCCCACAAGATTTGCCAGCAGAATGTGATTTTGAAATTAGATTTTTACTAATGTAACTGGTGAGAGATGATATCTCAGTGTAGTTTTAATTTGCTTTTCTCTTATTATGATTCAGGATGAACATCTTTTCATATTGTTAGGAGCCATTTGCATTTTTTCCTATGAACTCTCAGTTCGTATCTTTATTATATATTACATTTTATTATACATTATTTATTAAATGAAAATGTTTTGGCCTCTTCTCTATTTTTAGAAGGTCTTCATATATTAAGAATAGTAACCCTTTGTTGTGAATAAATTGCAAACAGTTTTTCCTATTTTGTCATTTGTCTTTTTTCTTTATGGTTTTTTTTTTGCCATGCAAAAGTTAAAAAATTTGTGTAATAAAATTTATCAATTTTTAAAATTGCTTCTGGGTTTGAGTCATAGGAAGGTTTTTCCTACTCCAAGGTTATAGAGGAATTCGCCCATGTTTTTTTCAAATACTTGTATGGTTTCATTTTTTAATATTTAAATCTCAGATGCATTTGGAATTCATTCTGGAACACAGGTTAACCCATTTATGCCTAATGTTCCATTATTGGAACACTAAGCATGGGGGAGTTATTCATATCCTACTGCTCAAGGTCATCGCCAGGGTCTGCTTTTTCACTCATGCAAAAATTCAAAAAATTGCAACCTCTGGCATAGTAATGAATCCGATCTTATCTTTTTCCATGTGGTTATACAGTTATACTACTTACTAGAAAGTCTACAATTCCTCTGGTACTTTGAGATGCTGTATTTAGCATATATTAAATGTTCGTACACAGTGGGGTCATTTTCCAGATTTTATTTTCTGTTCATGTGACAATACCAATGAATTTTAATTATGGAGGCTTATGGTAGGGTTGAATTCTAACAGGACTACTCTTCCCCTCTCCCTCACCTCAAACCATTGTTCTTAATTTTTAGATTTTTCCTGGTGATTCTTGCTTGTTTGTTTTTACAAATGATTGTTTTTGTTTTGTTTTGTTTTGTTTTGTTTTTTGAGAGTTTTGCTCATGTCGTCTAGGCAGACGTGCAGTGGTGCAATCTCAGCTCACTGCAACCTCCGCCTCCCAGGTTCAAGCGATTCTCCTGCCTCAGCCTCCTGAGTAGCTGGGATTACAGGTGCCTGCCACCATGCCAGGCTAATTTTTTTTTTTTTTGTATTTTTAGTAGAGATGGGATTTCATCATGTTGTCCAGGCTGATCTTGAACTCTTGAGCTCAAGTGATCTGCCTGCCTCAGCCTCCCAAAGTGCTGGGATTACAGGTGTGAGCCACAGCACCAGGCCACAAATGAACTTTATATTACACTTGTCTAACACAAGATAAAAAATATTTGATGATTTTTTTATTGAGATTGCATTACACTTAGAAGATACAAAAAAATGGAATCTTTAGGATGGTAAGTCTTCCAGTTGAAAAACATGGTATCTCATTTCATTTATTCAAGTCTAGTTTTGTTTCTTCCAGGTTGTTTTGTACTTTTCCTCATATAAGTTTTGGCCTAGGTATTTTATTTTTGCTATAGTAAAATAAGGTTTTCTCTTTCATTAGACTTTGAATTGGGTTTGTCTGTGTATAATAATTTTAATTCTTGCTACTTTACTAAGTTTTCTTATAATTTTGGTAGTTTTTCTATTGACTCTTTGTAATTTTTAAGATTATATTATATGTAAATAGACTTTACCTCTGTCATTTCAATTCTTATTCCTCTAGATTCTTTCTCTTGTCCAATTGCATTAGTTTAAACACAATGTTAAATAGAGGAAGAGACAGTGTTTGTCTTGTCTTGTTCCTGAATTTTGTAGAAACACCTTTGGTTGTTTCCATTTGATAAGATGCTGGATTTGGGTTTTTGTCTGTTGGTTTCTTTTGTTTGTCTGTAATTCCTTATTTTATCTCCCTTTTTTTTCACTGAATCTATTTTGAAGTAATAGTCATTTACTCCCAATAAAGTCCCATAAGGCAATCAGTGAGCTTATTTTATTCTTCACATATTCCTTCCAACTCCTTCTGTTTTTTAATTGTATCACATGGAAATTGTCACATAGCTTCAACACACTACTTTTCATATTCTTGTGTGTTCTCCCTTGTAACTATAATTTAGTCAGGGACTTACTAATAAATCTGCATTTAATATTAAACAATTATTTTCTTATTGTTTGCTACTAAGTATAAAAGTAGAATTACTTTTGTATATCGACCTTGTATCTTACAACCTTGCTAAATTTGTTTGTAAGTTCTAACAGGTGTTTTATGGTTTCCTATAAAATTTTCTGTGTAAACAATGTCTATTTCATTGCAGATATTCTCTACCTCTTAATTCATTACAAGCATATTTTCCTTTACCTCACTGAGCATAGTTACACTGTATAAAATTGCTTTAAATTCCTTGCCTCAGAATCCTAATATCTGGGTCATCTCAGGGTTGGCATCATGTTGATTATTTTTTCCCTTGAGAATGGTTCACATCTTCCTGAGTCTTATTTGTTGAATAATTTTGGATCATAGCCCGGATACTGTGAATATTATGTTGTAAAGACTCTGCATTCTGTTATATTTCTCCAAGGAGTGTTGACAATTTTTTAGCAGACACTTTGTTTTAGCAGACAATTAACTTGATTTAGACTCAGAATGCCAACCATTGTGCCTGTGTTAGGTAGTGGTTCAGATCCCTGATCAGTTCTTGAAGTCATAGCAGTCAGCTGCTTTCAGTTTGTTCCATGTATGTGTGATTCAGAGGTCAGTCAGAGACTTGGGCTAGGTTATACATACGATTTGAGATTCTCTTTTTCTTCTTCTCTTCTTTCTGGGGTTTACTCTTATTTTCCAGAAGCGTTGGTTGTCCTGGTTCCTCTGGTTAGAAAGATGATGGGTTTTCTACCAGAATTTAAGCCATTCCGCACCAGTGTTGCTGCAAATGTGCTCTCCCTCAGGGTAAAGCCACAATAAACAAGGAACTTGCTCCAGCCTGGCCACTTGCTTCAAATTTCGCTCCCCTCCAAAATATGCCTGCCTTTGTTCAGTCCTCAGAGTTCTCAGGTAACTTTTTGTTGTATTTATTTCCTAAGCGTTTATAGACGCTATTTGGCTTGGCAGAATTCATTCTTTTATACCAGAAGCAGAACTCCTCTTAGTACAGGTTGAGTATCCCTTATCTGAAATGCTTGGGAGCAGAAGTGTTTCGGATTTTGGATATTTTCAGATTTTGGAATATTTGCATATATATAATGAGATGTCTTGGGGATGGGACCCAAGTCTAAATATGAAATTTATTTCTGTTTCATATATACCTAGCCTGAAAGCAATTTTATACAATATACTTTAATAATTTCGTCCATGAAACAAGGTTCCTGTACCTTGAACTGCTGGAAAGCAAAGGTGTCAGGTGTGGAATTTTCCACTTGTGGTGTCATGTCAGTGTTCAAAAAGTTTCAGATTTTGGAGTATTTTAGATTTTGCATTTTTGGATTAAGGATCCTCAACCTGTAGTTTAAAAAATGTTGAAAGTGTCAAGTTCAAGAGGCTGGAGGAAGTCCAGCCTCTGGAGCAGGCCCAGCTGGGATTAGTTTTGATCCTAATAATCCTTCAACAGTGATTTCTCTACTCCCCTATAGCAAAGCCTACCTTTTCTGGGTTGAGGCTGACGGTAAGGCTCATTGTTTAATGATGAGTACTTCTCCAAAGGAGAATTTTCTGCCTCTTAGGTTCTGAGCCTCACAATGGCCACTGCTAGCCACCTGGAACTAGATGGAATCAGGACAGTGTCAGGTGTCACATCTCCCATCTATAAGCCCGCAGGACTGTGCTCAGCAAGCATCCCAGTCTGCAAAGCAGGTGTAGAGTTGAGATGGCAACATCTCCTTAAATCTCCCATATATGAGATTGCTCTTCAGTCTGACAGTAAGATAACCACCTTACCTCCAGCAGGGAATATTGTGTCTACAAAAGCAAGGGAAAAGGGACCAAAAATGGAGGTCTGTTTCCTCATTCCTGGGAAATGCAATCACTGGATCCTGCCATGTTTTCTGCCTTTCGTGTAACTTTCACACTAAGTTGTAGTCTCTTTCAAATCCCATTTCTTTCATAAAGCCCTCTGTGATTGTCACTAATCTCATTTAAAAAATCTCTCCAAGAACTGAGTATTTGTGGACTATGTTATCCCCTGTTTTGTCCTCTAACAATTTCATATGTACATATCCTGTCTTCTCTATCAGTCTGCAATAATTTTTAGGGCTGGATCCCATTTCTTGAACAATTTATCTACCTATCAGGGCCTAACATAGGACATATTATTAGAGTAGAATTGGTTTGAACTTGAAACCAGGAACACATTTTGACAGCTCAGAGCTGTGGGTTTGCAGTAGAAAAATTTCACAGCAGGTGGTCACAGAGCAATTTTATGAGTCGAGGGCTCCAAGTTTGCAGTGCAGAATATTAGGAGTAAAGCTTTAAAAGAAATAAGTAAATGATGGACCTGTGTATCTGAAGATTTCAATTTAAGTAGAGGGGCTTAAAGTCAAGATGAGGATTATCAAGAAAGTAAACATGGCTATTTCAACAGCTTAGGGATTTAACCAAGTTAAATCCTGGGGCATGATCCTGGCATTTTAATTGAAATTAAAATTTAACATCAATGAAGTAAGAACACAGCACTGAATACGAGTGGCACTTTAGTCTCATCCTGTACACAAAATGTCAGCCTGACTTTTTCTCCCGGAAGTTTCTGTGAGACCAAGGAATTTTCTGAGCAGGGTGTCTCCAGATTAGCAACAAGTGTTACACTAATGTTATTCCGGTCACAAATGGTTTTTAGACATTCTATGTCCATCAGTTTGTTTCCTGACCTAACAGGATATACTGTTTAAATTGTCTTGCTGGGAGTGCTATCAGCCTTGTTATGTTCCATAGGCCTTTTCTCCTCTTGTGAATAATCCTCACTGATTTCTGCCTCCACTGAAGTCTTAGCACTTATCGTCCATGCTGCCTACGGACTCATCAAGTCATAATATCTTGTCTTTGATGCCCACCTGATTCAGCTCACTCACCTTATGCATGAGAAGGCCCAGAGTGCTGTAGTCAGTTTCCTAACGTCATGCAGTAATTTAATAGCAAAATTGTGATTAGAATCTGAGTCTTTACAGACTGTTCGGTATGCTTCCACCTCCATGGCACTGCTCACATTTACTATTATAAACATACAATAATAGAAATAATAATAACAAAATAATGTGTTATGTTTGTATAATGCTTTGTACCTCATTTATTACATTATTCTTATTTTTTACTTCTATCAAGACAGTACTGATTTGGTTAGAGGGCCAGTTCTTACAATATTTGGTCCCTAGAATTGAGCTCTATTTACAAAAAAGTAGTTTTTAAAAAATGGACAAATTGTATTTGTGGTACACAACATGATATTTTGAAACATGTCTACATTGTGGAAAGGCTAAATCATAAGCTCTGTTTTTGGGTGGGAGCACTTATTAGAATTTTCCATGGCCTGGACAGACTGTACTGACTCTGTCCTCCTTCCCTTGTTATGCCTCTGTGCTCACCAAGCAACCTTCTAAGGACTCATGTGGTCTTGCAGATACACTGATAGGAAGGAGGTCAGCTGACTGGAGAATTTGAGTGCATTACTTTGGGCCTCAGAAAGAATAACTCCCTGAGTAAATTAATAAACCAGCATTCTAGTTTCTCAGTCTCTGGAAACTTTGGCTTGTGTGAACTATCCCCTGAGATTGGTTAATTTGGAGGGGACGGACAGAACTGTGTTTTAGAAGCTGCCCAGCTGAGATCAGATCTTCACTGATGATGGCTCTGCTGGGCCATGACTGTGTTGTAGGTTCTGTCTTAGGAACTGCAAGTGGGCCAGCTAATCACAGCTTTATGATGAGCTACTTGATTTCTGGTTCTGTTTGGTACACCCCATTTTATGCAGAGCTAAGGCACTTTCACAGGCTGGGTTTGGTACTCACAAAGCTTGATTACAACATCAGCCCAAAAACAGCCCAAGAGGACCCCCGAGGCATTCTTAGACAGCTGTGAGACAAAGGGGATGCCTGACTTTTAATTCAGGTGAGGGCAGATTCCAGTTAGAAAAAAATCCTGAAGCCAATGAGACTTTGCTACCATTTATCAAAAAATCTCATTCTCCAGAAATCTCATTCTCACCTACATTTAGGAGAAACAGTAAGTGGGCCTGTTACTGTGCCATCAACTCAAACCACCCCAAAAGTCAGAGGCTTAAAACAATAATCATTTATTCTCAGGGACCAGCAGGTGAGCTGGGACAGCTTTCCTTCAGGCTACAGTGGCAGGGTAGCTCTTCTTCCTGTGTCTCTCCTACTTCTCCTGGGACTGGTGGGCCAAGCTGGGCATGTTCTTTCCATGGTGGAGTCACAGGGGCAGGCAGGACGGCCCTAATGTGCAAGCACACTTCAAGCCCCTGCTTGCTTGTATCTGCTGCATCCCATGAGCCAAAGCAAGTTACATGGCTGAGCCCAGCTTCTAAGGCCAGGGATGGTTCCCTGCCTTCTTATGGGAGGAGCTGCCAGGTTACACAGCAAAGAGTGTGGACACAGGGAGGGCTGGAGGACTAAAGACATTAAGACAAGCAATCCCCAGGGCCAGCTGGCTATTTGGAATTCTTGGTGACAGATTTTTGTTATTCATAGTCCCTGGAAAAGGTTTCTCTGTATGATGAGGTCCATTTAAAAGAATGTGGTAACATTTTGGCAGTTCCTCAAAAGTTAAATGTAGAATTACCATATGATCCAGCAATTCCACTTCTGGGTATATCCCCAAAAGAATGGAAAGCGGGGACTCATATAGACACTAGGACATCAGTGTTCACTACAGCATTATTCACAATAGCCAAAAGGCGGAAACAACCCAAATGTTCATTGAAAGATGATTGGATGAACAAAATGCGGTATATACATGCAATGGATTAGTATTCAGTCTTAAAAAGGAGGGAAATTCTGACACATGCTACAACATGAATGAACCTTGAAAACATGGTAAGTGAAATAAATCAGACACAAGAGATATGTTTGGGATGACAAATACTGCATGAATCCACTTAACATGAGGTATGTAGAGTAGTCAAATCCATAGAGACAGAAAGTGGAATGGTGGTTACCAGGGGCTGGGGGCAGGGGCAATGGAGTTATGGTTTAATAGGTACAGAGTTTCTGTTGGGGAAGATGGAAAAGTTCTATAGATGGAGGGTGGTGACGGTTGAACAATGTGAATGTACTTAATGCCACGGAATTGTGTCCTTTACAATGATTAAAAGGATGAGTTTTATGTTATGTATATTTTATGTTGGCTTGGCCAGCAGATCTTCGGAGAGACCTGGGCATCAGATATGCAGACAGGGTGTGAAGATCCTGCCATCCACTCTGGTATGAAGGCCTCTGTGTCTCAAAGATGAGGAGAGAAGAAAGCTCAGGTCTGAAATATTTGGATTAAATATGCTTATTAAATTTTTATTTGCAGAATTAAATCCATTTGGCCAGGCTAGAAGCTTGCTCACTTTGTAGAAACTGACTCAAGCTTGTATATGAAAAGTTCTGGGAAATGGGAGGATTCAGGACCTGAGGAGGTAAAATGAGGGCAATTTGGGGGCTAATGAGACTGTGGTCTCTTTTCTCGCCTCTTGTTAAATGGGTAACATAACAGATGCACAGGGGAGGAAGGTGGACCCAATAAAGCCAGCAAAGTAACGATGAAGCCAATATGAGTGCTTAATGATACCTGCAGAGCTTGTCTGGGAATACGCAAGGTTTTGATGACAGAGATGCCCAAACCTTCCTCTTATGATGGTTGGGCTATTAGTATATTTTCTGAGAAGAGAAAGCTAATGGGTACCTCAAAACCTACCAGCTTCTGGTGTAGAAGGAAGTAGGTTCACCTGTCTAAATATATGTGCTTTTCTTTTTTTTCCTTCCCAAATATGCTCTTCAGAAATATGTCAATGACACTAATATCTCAGTGTGGTGAAGGAGGAAGAAGGCGCTTGTCTTTAATCTTGACAACTGAAGAGGACTTCCTTTGTGCTAAGGTTCCATGCCTTTATTGTTTTCTCTTTTCTCCCTGTTTCTTCTGTCCCCTATCTCCCTGGACTTGGAAAGAGAGAGATTCTAAATGGCTATCTTTCTATGTGACAACATTTTTGGGGTATCCACCTGGGAGGACAGGGTTGGCACATGCTGAGGAAGCAGTACATGGTCTGATTAGTTGTACCTGCTTTTAGACCTGCCTTCTAGGACACAGCATGGGCTTGGGATGAGAATATCCTTTTTTTTTTAAGATGGTGTGTCACTCTGTCACCTGGGCTGGAGTGCAGTGACGCGATCTTGGCTCACTGTGATTTCTGCCTCCCAGATTCAAGTGATTTTCCTGTCTCAGCCTCCTGAGTAGCTGGGATTACAGGTGCCTACCACTACTCTCAGCTAATTTTTTGTATTTTTAGTAGAGAAGGGGTTTCACCATGTTGGCCAGGCTGGCCTTGAACTCCTGACCTTATGATTCGCCTGCCTTGGCCTCCCAAAGTGCTGGGATTACAGGTGTGAGCCACTCTCTTTCTCTGATGACTCACGTGATCTTTGCTTGAGAATTCTGGGTCTTGGCAAGTTGGGTACCACTAGGCTCTCTGAATGGACAGACCACCATTGTCTGCATTTCCTGGAGTTATGGAACTAAATGTTATTTCCTTGGCCTTGGCCTTTTCTTCAGACAAATACAGCCTCATGAAATTCTGGGTATAACTGGAGTCCCAAGAACCATAGGCCTGGGTGTCCAGCCGTGGTTCCTGAGGGCAGAGCAATAGAAATATTGCAGAACAGACCCAGCAGCAACCAAATCAGAGGCCCAAGGAGGGCAACTGACAAGGCTGCCTGTGGTCCTAGGTAATGGAAAGCGAAGGGACATTTGGTGAGTCATCACCAGAGCATCCACGGGGCTCGGGCAGAGACTGCTGGGAGCACTGCCTGCTGTTTTCCAGGACTCTGTAGTCCAGGACTATCCCTTCCTGATCAATGGCAATGCATTCCTGCTTGTTCTAGTCTGGTGCCAAAGATGAACTCTCCCACTTCCCCCTCCTCTTACTCTAAACACCCCACAGGGACAGAATAAAGAATGTTTCAGATCAGTTGTCCTCACAGTGGAGATTTGTCAGAGATCTGTCAGGAATGATGTGTAAACAGGGATGGGAAAATGAAAACCAGAAAAGCCTCAGGTGGGCTGTTAGGCAGGCGTGAGGGCATCTGTGACAAAACAGTTCACAGCCTGTGATGGTTTTGGAAAACTATGGTTACTTTTTCTAAAATAATCAATATGTGTGGGTTTTAAGGATTAAAATTTGCAGCCTTCCCTGAAACGTAGGGAGGTGGTACTCAGACTTCTGTGTAATTGCAGTGTTAGGAGGCTGCATAGGGAGTTATCTTCCCTATTTCCTTGTTTTCAGGCAAGACCAACCAAGGCACCTGACTCAGTTCCAGCCTATTTTTAAAAAAATCTCCATTTAGAAAATTGCTTGGCTTGTTTTTGTAATAATGCTTATTGAATATTTTCTATGCACTACGTTCTTGACAGGCAGCATCTCTTTTAATCCTTGCAATCACCCTATGAGAAGGGTATTGCTATTATCCACATTATACAGACAAGAAGACTGAAGCCCAGAGAGGTTAAATCGCTTGCCCAAACCCACATGTTGTTTAGTTAGTGGCTGCTCTGGCAGTGAGCCTGGGCGTCTGACTCCAAAGCCTGAGCCTGGAGCACTGCTTGGGAGCCGTTCCTCAGGGTCTCACTTTGGTGTACCTTCTGCAGTTTTGTCTCAGGCCACCATAACAAAGTGCCACAGATTGGGTGGCTTAGACGACTGATATTTATTTTCTCACAATTCTGGAGACTAGATGTCTGAGATCAAGGTGCCGACAAGGTTGGTTGCCTGACTTTGCTGGCAAGTGTTCTTAGACTTTCAGCCTCCACGGCTGTAAGAAATAAATTTCTGTTGTTTATAAGCCACCCAGAACATGGCACTTTGTTATAGCAGCCTGAACTGACTAAAGCAATAACCATTTATAGGTCCCCTGGAAGGGACATGGAGTGGAGAGGAGATACCAGTGTTGGAGCCCTGTCCCCATTCCTGTGGGCTTATGCTGGTCTGGGCCCTTAGATTTTATTCTCTCAGAGATTCTTATGAATTAGTAAATATGGTTTTTCTTTCCCATTATAGGGTAGTTGTCTTCCTTGCATAGAGGAGAGGGGATGGGTGTATATGATCTTGGCTGCTCCTAGACCTTAATTAGCCTGAGACTTTTCCAGGGTAACCCATCTGTTGAAGTCAGAGTATTCCATTTCAGAATTTTATCTCTTTCCAAGGTACAGCCAGAACCCTAGGAAGGGTTTGACTCTATTACAATATACTCAACTTGAAATTGTAACTAAAAATGATGGTGATGAATTGCAGACAGAGCAAGCAAGTGAGCGAGTGAGCAAGCAAGTGAGCGAGTGAGCATGCAGGAGTGAGCAAGCAGCATCTGTTGAATGGTGAACCCCAAGAGTTCAATTACCCCAGTTCTCGCTGCAGAAGGTAACCATGGAAACCTCATAATCCAAAGCATCACCAGTCTCCAAGCAAAATACACACACACACACACACACACACACGCACATACACACACGCATGCCTCAAGAGGGCAGTATGTATGTATGAGTATGGGCGCACGTGCCTGTGTTTCAGTTATGGTGTATGAGGGGTATGTTTGTGTGATACCTTGACAGTTTGTGTTGTGTGTATATCACATGGAATTAGT
Source organism: Mandrillus leucophaeus (assembly GCF_000951045.1). Classification (NCBI taxonomy): domain Eukaryota; kingdom Metazoa; phylum Chordata; class Mammalia; order Primates; family Cercopithecidae; genus Mandrillus; species Mandrillus leucophaeus. The sequence goes on from NW_012107486.1 coordinate 1,123,026, forward strand.
ATGGGCGTTTGCTGCCATGCTTTCCAGTTCTGTTCTCAGAGGTGGTGAAAGAGTGCAGATTTGTCCCAGTGTTTGGGTGTTGCACTCAAAGATGGTTAGAACGTGGGAGAGGACGTGCAACTTCAGTTTAGTGGAGGGTAATGTGGTGGCAGGGTTTGGGCATATAGGAAGGCTTTTAACTTATTTTTTTCCCATGTCTGGTTTCTATTGCACAAAAGTGTACAGGATTGAATATTTTACCAGTTGGGAGGTATATTCCTGTGGAATAGGGCAACTCAGTATGGATCCATATCGAACTTCTCAAACAATCTAATGTGGATGTAAATCCAGGTTTGGGGGTATTATTTTTACAAAGCAGTGTCTTTTTTCAGGGTATGTGCTGGTCTTTTTGTATTTTTTTTTTTCTTTCTAGCTTTCTGCTTTAAACCTCATCCTTTTTTCCTTAAGCTTGGGGCTAGCTGCCTATTGCATGAGGGATATGTGAATGTTGCACTTGGGGAGGGAGTGGTAGGGACAACTCATGAACGTCTGCTAATGAAATATGTCACTCAGTATGTGCACAATATCAAGAAGACTGTGTGTCACTTGGCAGATCTTTGAGTGTAAGGCAGCTCCATCTGGATTAAGAATTATTTGTTGAAGGAGGGTAGCTGTATGAAGACTGGGGCTTCAGACAGGCATTCCTAGGTTTCTGAGTGATGAATGGGGGGCCACACACCATGCAGAACCTGGCCCTGTGTTAGAGGCTGTCTCATCTTAATGGTAGCTCTGTGCACACAAGTATAAGGGCTATGTGTATGTGTGTTTACTAGCTCTGTTCCTCCCGCTTTGTGTGATGTATGAATGAAAGAGAATTCATTAGGAGGCATTGGGAAGAAACCCTGTCTTTCGAATTCTTGCCTTTCATTCACATTTATAGCTGAGGGTTTTTAAACTATAGAGGTCTTATTTGTCCATCAAAAGATAATTACCAAAAGAATATTTTCTTTTTTGTTTTTAAAGGAAGCTGCTTCCTGGATGACAGAAATCCACATTGGCATCTCCCAGCAGGGGCTTGAAACACTGCCCACATAGCCCATGTGCCTCTGGTAGCACCATCCCAGCCTCCGTCTGCTCCCAGGAAGAAAGGGCCAGGCTAAAAGGCTGGGAGACATTGGATGATAGGCAGTTACTTATAGCTCTGACACCATGAAAGGAACTCCTAGTACTGGATGCATAAAGTTACCTTCTGAGCTTGCCCGAAGGGCACCAGGGCAACCCCAGAGATGGGCTGAAGAGAACCACCCACTTGGCATTGATCACTTTCCCCATTCCTGCTGCTGTCCATCCTCATGTCCTTCAGGAGCTGGGTTTTCCACCCAGAATGTCTGAAAGATACCCTTGCTCTTGGCCCCCGCCTCCTCAAAACAGCCCAGGGAGGAGGAGGTCTCCTTCCCTCCTTCCGCTGTAGTACAGGGGGAGGCTCCCACCCGGGCTTCCTACCGTGTGCTCCTTCCAGGGCATGTCTTGAGTCTTTAACAAGCAATGATTCAGAAACCTGTGGCTTTAGTTTATTTAACTTTCATTCAACTACTTTTTAAGTTCATTCCAAATGGTAGATTCTGGAGATATGGCAATGAAGAAGGTGCTCTTTTTGCCCTTAGTGAGCTCACACATTAGTCAAAGTGCCAACAAATAGAAAGGCAGTTATAGTACTATACAGTGAGATAAGATCCAATAGGGGTTAACCCAGGACGCTATGGGAGCTTCTAAGAGGGGCACTAGCCCTGTTTTGGGGAGCAGGGAGGTTTATTAGAAAAGCTGATGTCTAATCAGTAACCTAAAGGATGAAGGGGAATTATCTGGGTAAAGGGAGGTGATGGGATGCTTTCCAACAAGGGGGAATGAAGTATTTGTTAGAAACATAACTGCTTCACAGGTGAAGCCTCATGGCAAATGATATTTATGAGAGATAAAAAACGAGGGGTTCGGGGGAGAGAGAGAGAGAGATGGAGAAGTATAGGAAGCAAACAAACACGCAGAGAGAGGAAGAGACAGAGACAGCTGGGCAGAGAGGAAAAGCTGGATGGTCGGGAGATGGCGAGACAGAGAGAGGACGACAGAATCATGCATTGTTAGGGCCAGAGGGAACCAGAGCAGACATCCACAAGCCCCTCATTTTAAAGATAAGAAAACAGAGGCAAAGAAAGGCTAAATAATTCTCCAGAGTCCCAAAGGTGTTTAGTTGGAATGCTGAGTGAGGAAACTAGATCTCCAGCTTCCAGTGGGTTGGAGAGAAAGGAGACAGAGGGAGACACGTGGAGAGAGAGTGGAGTCAGAGATGGAGGGAAGAAAGCTAGGTAAAAGCACAGTTGGCTAAGGTTCACTGGCGTCTCACTGTCAGGATTATGGTGCGGAGTGAAAGCAAGGAAAGTTTAGATGACATCTCAGCTGGGTTTCTTTCTTTTCCTTTCCCCTCTATCTTTTCATCTTCCTCGCTTTCTCTTTCCCTTTCCAACCACATCTTGCCTACAACTAGATGTCAGGGAACTGGTTGCCATGGCTACTAAATGGCATTCATGCAAGCTGAATTATTAAACCAGGGTCTTTTCTTTGAAGCCCTGGTCCCAGTATGAAGTCCCATTAGGGGGCGTCATGTGGGGCATAGGTCGGGCCAGGGTGCTTTCTTGTGGGTCTGACTGAAAACTGAGAGGACAGGGAGTGTGTCTTGGGCACTGGGCTCTTTGCGTTGCTAGATGTATAGAGGTTTGGGGGTGGGGGGAGGTGCACCAGCGCCGTTGGAGGGATGGAGGGAGACAGGCCCTGTGTGCTGCTGAGAAGAATTCCTGCATCCCAGCCTAGTTCCCCTACCTCCTCTGACTAGAGCAGCAGCCACAACTCATTCAAATGGGACAAGAACCAAAACCAATATTTTTATTATGTCTGAAAGGACACCATATTGTTCTAAATAGTTGTTACTTGTAGCCAGGGAAGAAAGAAATAACATGGCAGGTATGTCCCAGGGGGTCATACTTAGGTGTCTGGCATTGAGCCCCGTATATGGATAGGAAAAGGGAATGGGTTGGGGGATCATCTTATTGGTGAGCAACCTATGCTCCCAATTGTATGAATGGTTTGTCAGAGACAGTCTTGTTTGTGGGTACAATTGTTGTTTGTTTTGATGGTGGAGAGGAGTGGGTATGGACGCTCTGCTCTTTAGGAGATTCCAAGCCAGGAAAACCATCAGCCGTCTGGTATCCTAGCTCTTTAAACTTTTTCATTAAAAAAAAGAAACCCACACATTGTAGAGTGAATGCTCCTGCTACGGGCTGAGGGGAGAAGGCCTGGGTGGCTGGTGACTGCACTGTGTGTGTGTGTGTGTGTGTGTGTGTGTATGTTGGGGTAGTGGTGGGGGCGTGAAGAGTATATTTTGGGGTTCATGGAGTCATTCTCCTTTCCCCTGAGCTCCAACAGATTCTGAGGTAATTTCTTAAAGTGGGGAAAATCTCTTCCTCTCCTTCCCCATGTTGTGCTTCTGACCTGGGGGTTCGAATCCTAGGGCCAGGCTCTTCTCAAGGGTTCAAGAGAGGCCCCCACTGCATTCTTATGCTTGAACAGAAAAACCAAACAAACAACCTTTTGATATGGGAAACCAGACCTCCAAGACTGTTCTAAAAATCTGTCAGCCTCTGAAAAACTGAGGTGTGCCCTGATTTTTTCCTAATGCCCTGCCAGAACATTGTTTTTTCTTTTTAACATCAGGTTAAAGCCCGGGTTTTGAAAGTCTGATTCATAGACTCAATTCTTTTCAGGTTGGTGAGAATTTTCGGGACTTACCTGGCCCTGGGGCCAACATCCTGGCTCCTCACAGCATGAACCTTTCAAGCAGACCTTCTGGGGGTAAATTGGGAACTAGCCAAGGAGGATACATAGCCACTCCTTTTCCTGCCACAGCTAAGAGGAAAGGTGAGAGGAGCTGTTGGCATGGTGGCTATTTATTTCCCTTTAGTGCACGTTTTCACTGTGTGCCAGGCAGGCTCTGCCCTCAGCCATGGAAACTCACAGCCAAGTAGAAGGGCCAGCTGTCGTCATTCAGCCCTGATCATCCTCAAGTGAGGCCTTCTGAGGATTTGACCCACCTGGGTCAAGGCTAAGCCGAAGCAATAAGAGTGGAAAGAGAACTCTCCTCTTTCTCTCCCTCCTCCTCTCCTGCGGCTCCCTTCTCTTGTCCCTTCCAATCCCACTGCCTCCTCTTCGCTCTTTTTCTGGAGCCCCTCTCTTCTCTGACTCTGAGCTCCTGGAGGAGAGGAGGCAGTTGTTTATAAAGCCACCTGCCAAAACCTCCCTAGGGACCCTACTGGGAGGTGTGAAGATGGGTGGGTGGGACGGAAAGTCATCACCTGCAGGGTTGTGGGAGACATTTCTATTAATTTGAGGGAAAGGTATGTAGAGAGCCAGAGACATGGGGGAGAGAATACCCTAGAGGGATTCAGGTCTTGGAAGCCTTGGAAACACCAGTTTGACTCAGTTTTGGGGCTGTTGATTTTTTGTGCTCAACTGCCCACAGGAAACAGGGTCTCCGTTAGAGCCCTCAGCTAGCCCCCGGAGACCTTCAGAGAGCCTCTGGATCAGTCCACAGGCGGTGAACAGGCTCTGCATCAGGCTGGGGCTTCCCGTGGGAAGCGTCTGGCTCAGGGTCTGGTCCCCCACACCCCTCCTTCCCCCTTAACTTGATCCTTGAAGCCCCCAGTTCGCTTGTTTCTTTTTAGATGTAATTATGCTTTCCCTCTCCCTGCCCAGCAAGGCCAGCGGCCAGGACCCTGGTGAAGTCCAGAGCGGGAGCCCAGGAAGGGGCCATCC
>NW_012107486.1:1129654-1132142 GCF_000951045.1 Mandrillus leucophaeus
TCAGAGGAAAGGCTGGGAGTCAGGATAGCTTAATTCACAGAGCAGGCTGAACCCAGAGAAGTGTATTCATGCAAGGAAAGGGTGTTTCTGATGCTTAAATAAGAGTATTACTTTATCTCCACTGAGGTCAGAACCAGAGGAAAAGAGGCCTTCTCTCCTGGGGTTGGGAAAAAACTTCCCGTTTGCAATTCCAAGATAAATTACTAATGGGAAAATATAGAACTTCCCCTGCAAATACATGGGTCTCGTAGGATGGTGCAGCGATTTCTACCATCTAAGATAAGATGACCGTTTCTTGTTGTTTGATTCCATTCTACTGTTCTCTCACATGCTAAGTTTCTGACCAGCTAAGAAGCTTTTTACCACTTTGTAGTATAGTGTAATCATATCACTTAGGATTGACTGCATAGGGTGCAGATTGTCCAAGCTGGGACATTTCTGAGAGTGGACAGAGATGTTGGTAATAATTACACATGGCCAATGAAGACTCCCATACAGCTACAGATAAATGATTAACCTAAGAGTGACTGTATTTATGCTAGGTTAGAGGTAGGGATAATTCAAAAGGCAACATGCGTTGGTTTCATATCATTTGGATCTTGCCTCATTCTTCCTGACTCAGATTTCTAATGGACTTTATTTCAGTTCCCTCTGAAAATCCAGCTCTCAAATACAAATCTCTTTCCTGTGATGAACGCCTTTTTCTCCAATTACATGAGTCCCTCTGAAATGCCCATTCCTGGAGTAGAGCTTCATGCTGTAACTCTGCAGGGATGACAAATTGACAGTGATTTACATGGAGTTGTTTCTATTCCTCTGTCTTCTTGATTGTATTTACGAGTCTGGGGCTCCCAGGGAGCTGTCCTTCTGCCAGGAATTGTGAGTGTTGTGTTGATGCTAGCATGATATACAGTGATCCACACAGTCACATGGTTGAGCTATTGGATCATCGCTGTCACAGCTCCTCCACTCCTTGAAGGCTAGGATGTGTGTGTTGGGTGTGAGAAGAAGGAAGAGGAAAAAAATCCTACATGTCTGGATTTCAAACTGAGAAACTCATGTTCAAGAAGCATCCTATTGTGGAGAAATGTCTGTTTTTTACTTCCTTGCTTGTGTGAGGGAGTGATGAGGATTCTTACGGATGTGTCAGTCACACCTCCATCCCCCTTGCAGCCTATAAATCTGCCAGACAGCTAAGTCCCCGCAGGGCCTCAAAAAGTGCAGTTACCATTGATTGACTGCTTATTGCTATATTTTCTAAATATTATACCAAGCAGCTTCCAGACATTTTCATAATTAATTGTTAACCAATCCTATTAAGTAAGTATCTCCATTTTATAGATGAGGAAACTGATGTTCAGAAAAGTTAACTAACTTTCTGAAGTTCACCCAGCTAGTAAGAGGCAGAGCTGGGATTTGAACCCAGGCTAGCTGACTCCCGGCACACAAGGTTGACCCTTTGTGCTGTAGTTGATGGCATCTGACTCACGGAGTTAGTCCCAGCTGCTCAGCCTGGGGAGTGATGGCTGGTTCCAGAGTGGGGTAGATTGGCCAGTCTGCTTGGTCATCCTGCCTGGTCCTTAACTCGTGTTGCCTCTGTTTTTTCTGTCAGCAGTGTCCTTCCTGGTGTCCGTCTTAGTGCATTTTGCTTTGCCATAAAGGAATACCTGAGGCTGGATAATTTATATATAAAAAAGAGGTTTATTTGGGTTACGGCTCTGCAGGCTGTACAAGAAGCATGGTGCCAACATCTGTTTCCGGTGAAGGCTTCAGGAAGCTTTCACTCTTGGTGGAAAGGGAAGGGGAGCTGGTGTGTGCAGATCACATGATGAGAGAGAAGCAAGAGAGAGAGGAGGGAGGCGCCAGGCTCTTTCTAACAATCAGATCTTGTGGCAATTAATAGAAAGAGAATGGATTCATTACCTTGAGGATGGTGCCAAGCCGTTCATAAGGAATCTGCCCCCATGACCCAAACACCTCTCACTAGGTCCCCACCTCCAACACTGGGGGTCACATTTCGGCACGAAATTTGGAAGGGATGAACAACCAAACTTTGTGTGTCTTCCACTTTTTGCCTGGCAACCTAGATCTTACCAGAGGGATCCTACCTCTGGATCCCAGTCCAGTGTGCTCACCAATCCTACCTGGGGTGGTGGAATTGTCTAATGGAAAAGCAGAGCACATGTCACCATCTGATTTTCAGGGTTTGTCTGTACCTTAGTTATTGATGCCTGCTTCTCTCAGGATCATAGTTAGGTGAATCCAGTTGTCTGAGAGGCTGACCATGGCCTAGATTGGAAAGGGCCTTCCCATGCCTTGGCTTCCCCAGAAGTAGTTCTGTAGACTAATAGGGGAACCAGACCATCCCTAGTTGATAGCGTGTTGGTTGGGTCCCTCAGATCCTCTCTATCATAAAGGCAAAAATAGAGGCTTATGTGGATAATTCTAGATATTGTCATTCCCACTTACCCTGCAGCACAATAATTTA
>NW_012107486.1:1136297-1137456 GCF_000951045.1 Mandrillus leucophaeus
TTTCTTCTGCTGTTTGGATACAGCTCTCTTCTCTCCTTCTTTGTTAGTCCCTGGTCTGCCGTCTCTGGAGGGGGCATGTATGCGAGTTCTCTTTCTGATTGCCAGAAATTTCTTTTCCACTGTGTGAGGAGACAGATTTTTTTTTAATTGTCTCTCTTCTCTTTTATGAATTTTGTTCTCTGTTTCTGGCCCTCACCTCCGCCTGCCTTCCTTCCCCATTCTTTCTGTGGATTCCTCCTTCTTCCCCCTTCAATTTCACCATCTCTCCTCCCCCGGCTTCGCCCTCCCACCCCCACCCCTTTCCTCTTTTAAAATAATTCAGTGATGTCTCGGGAATACTAGCACACCCTCTTTATTCAGCTGAGCGCGGGACTCTACATTAATTCAAGGTAAGCCCTGGGTTTTTACTGCCGGAGATGTGTCTGTCTTGCGCCCCGCATCCACTGCCTGCGGGTCTGCGCTGCATTCCCCGGTGGCGCCACCGGTCTGGCCCCGGCGCTGCTACCTGTTGGGGGGATGCATGGACCTTGGAGATCCGTACTTGGCCCTAACCTTCTCGGAATCTCCTCTGCACGCGCTGCCTGTTCTTCCTCTGCACGCGCTGTCCGTTCCTTTGCAACTTCCGTGAGAATTGTCCTGGCATGGGAAAGCCCGCTCGCCCTTTGGCGCTTAGGGTGTGCATGTTGCGCCCCTTGCCGCGGCGCTCAGGGCAGCATCCCGCTGGAGGATGCAGGGTTCTCACCGCGTGAGGGGGGCTTACGCGGAGCCAGGCTCCGAAGAGGGAGCGGGCGCTAGCCGCTGGGTTTTTGCAAGCCTTGGGGCCTCTGGCCGCCCTTCCATGCCTCCGGGCGCGGACGGCTCAGCAGGTCCTCGGCATCGGGAAGTTTGTGCGGGGATCGCTGGAGGGAAGGGCGCGCGGCCCAGGGGCTGAGCTTGCAGCGAAGTTTCTGTGAAGGAAGCTGCATGTGCCTTTGGAAGCGACTCGGGACTGCTGTAGGGTGGGCTGGGTGTCTTATGGAGTTGCGGGTCAGAGCGAGTGTTGTGGGTCCTTTCCTAGGACAGGACTGGGAATTGGGGCTCGAGGTAGGGGATGAAAGAGAACAGAGGAAGTCAGGCTGCGTAGGGTGACTTGCTTTTTGATTGGGCTTGAGTCTCCTTG
>NW_012107486.1:1138451-1224503 GCF_000951045.1 Mandrillus leucophaeus
GTTGGTTTCATATCATTTGGATCTTGCCTCATTCTTCCTGACTCAGATTTCTAATGGACTTTATTTCAGTTCCCTCTGAAAATCCAGCTCTCAAATACAAATCTCTTTCCTGTGATGAACGCCTTTTTCTCCAATTACATGAGTCCCTCTGAAATGCCCATTCCTGGAGTAGAGCTTCATGCTGTAACTCTGCAGGGATGACAAATTGACAGTGATTTACATGGAGTTGTTTCTATTCCTCTGTCTTCTTGATTGTATTTACGAGTCTGGGGCTCCCAGGGAGCTGTCCTTCTGCCAGGAATTGTGAGTGTTGTGTTGATGCTAGCATGATATACAGTGATCCACACAGTCACATGGTTGAGCTATTGGATCATCGCTGTCACAGCTCCTCCACTCCTTGAAGGCTAGGATGTGTGTGTTGGGTGTGAGAAGAAGGAAGAGGAAAAAAATCCTACATGTCTGGATTTCAAACTGAGAAACTCATGTTCAAGAAGCATCCTATTGTGGAGAAATGTCTGTTTTTTACTTCCTTGCTTGTGTGAGGGAGTGATGAGGATTCTTACGGATGTGTCAGTCACACCTCCATCCCCCTTGCAGCCTATAAATCTGCCAGACAGCTAAGTCCCCGCAGGGCCTCAAAAAGTGCAGTTACCATTGATTGACTGCTTATTGCTATATTTTCTAAATATTATACCAAGCAGCTTCCAGACATTTTCATAATTAATTGTTAACCAATCCTATTAAGTAAGTATCTCCATTTTATAGATGAGGAAACTGATGTTCAGAAAAGTTAACTAACTTTCTGAAGTTCACCCAGCTAGTAAGAGGCAGAGCTGGGATTTGAACCCAGGCTAGCTGACTCCCGGCACACAAGGTTGACCCTTTGTGCTGTAGTTGATGGCATCTGACTCACGGAGTTAGTCCCAGCTGCTCAGCCTGGGGAGTGATGGCTGGTTCCAGAGTGGGGTAGATTGGCCAGTCTGCTTGGTCATCCTGCCTGGTCCTTAACTCGTGTTGCCTCTGTTTTTTCTGTCAGCAGTGTCCTTCCTGGTGTCCGTCTTAGTGCATTTTGCTTTGCCATAAAGGAATACCTGAGGCTGGATAATTTATATATAAAAAAGAGGTTTATTTGGGTTACGGCTCTGCAGGCTGTACAAGAAGCATGGTGCCAACATCTGTTTCCGGTGAAGGCTTCAGGAAGCTTTCACTCTTGGTGGAAAGGGAAGGGGAGCTGGTGTGTGCAGATCACATGATGAGAGAGAAGCAAGAGAGAGAGGAGGGAGGCGCCAGGCTCTTTCTAACAATCAGATCTTGTGGCAATTAATAGAAAGAGAATGGATTCATTACCTTGAGGATGGTGCCAAGCCGTTCATAAGGAATCTGCCCCCATGACCCAAACACCTCTCACTAGGTCCCCACCTCCAACACTGGGGGTCACATTTCGGCACGAAATTTGGAAGGGATGAACAACCAAACTTTGTGTGTCTTCCACTTTTTGCCTGGCAACCTAGATCTTACCAGAGGGATCCTACCTCTGGATCCCAGTCCAGTGTGCTCACCAATCCTACCTGGGGTGGTGGAATTGTCTAATGGAAAAGCAGAGCACATGTCACCATCTGATTTTCAGGGTTTGTCTGTACCTTAGTTATTGATGCCTGCTTCTCTCAGGATCATAGTTAGGTGAATCCAGTTGTCTGAGAGGCTGACCATGGCCTAGATTGGAAAGGGCCTTCCCATGCCTTGGCTTCCCCAGAAGTAGTTCTGTAGACTAATAGGGGAACCAGACCATCCCTAGTTGATAGCGTGTTGGTTGGGTCCCTCAGATCCTCTCTATCATAAAGGCAAAAATAGAGGCTTATGTGGATAATTCTAGATATTGTCATTCCCACTTACCCTGCAGCACAATAATTTACCAGACCAAGAACAGCATGGCTGGGGGGAAAGAGGCAGGATGATGATTGGGTCAGGGTGGGGAGTTAAAGAGTACTGTGTGGGAGACTTCATTTCTACCCAACTCAGCCTCTCTAAGAAACCATGTCACCTTGCGCAAGTCACTAACGTAGTTGGGCCTCATTTAACTTGTCTGAAAATGAAGGTTGGGAAGATGCCTTGCAGATATTTTCTAGCTTCAGCAGTCCCGCAGTTCAGGGTGGCTTTCTGCTCTGTGCTCTGTACGTCTGAGGCAAAGCCACGCCTTTTCTCTTCCCCTCTATTGGCAGAGTGTAGGCAGGACAGATGGGGCTGATGGACAGGAGTTAGATGGAGGGCCATGGAAGAAACCTTCTGGGTGGAGCAGCAACTGCCCTTGGTCTCCTGTAGGCAGGCCTCAGCCCAGTTCTGGTCTGAAAAAATTGGGTAGTTCAGCTGGTCAGGGATGAGTAGTTGAGATGCTGGCATATGTTACTTTGCATCCCCAACAAGTGAGGGAGAACTGGGAAAAGCAGGAAATACAATACTATACTAACAACCATCTACAATATGCCCTGAATGATTATCTGAGCAGTGGGGGAAAGGGGTGGGAGTGAGAGGTAGGACAGTGGGAGAAGGAGAGACACGGTCTTTGTCCTCCTGGTGCTGACAGCGTGGGGAGAGCCTAGAACTAGGCCATTGGACCAAGTATACATGTTACAAACTATAAAGCCATTCAGAACCAAAAACCCCTTGCAAAACTATTTTTACAAATGGTTGTAACAAATGGTTACAGTTGTTTATATGCAAATCAAGTACCTTCTGGCAGAAGCAAAGATGTGTGGTACCTTTCTCATTGTAACCTGGAAAACTGGTGTTATGAATGTCATCCTCATCCCTGACATGAGGATTCAAGAAGGTTCTATTGTCTGCAATACATGCATGGACTTGGGGGAAGTGCACTGAATGAGGTTCTAAAATGGGGCTCCTCCAAGGACAGGCCTTCCCATTTATGTTCATGTAGTATTGCTTTGGAAGATTCAGTCTGAATCACAGGGCCTTTGTAACTATGTGGACGGCAGTTGAAAAATAAAATTTCCTCCATAAACACTAGTCTGGGATTGGGGTGAAGGGAGAATGCTCTACATTCTCAGTATAGGATTAGTAGTGACAGCAGCAGCTGAATGGGGCTGAGGGAGGGCACAGCCCCTGGGAGCACCAGGATGAAGGTGTGATGCTGTCTTGGGTACAGCTGCCTATGGCACGGGAGTGCATCCATCCCTGTGAGTTTTCATATAATTTCTAACCTGGGTAAAAAAAATCTAGGGCTGCACTTATGGACACACCTCTTATTGATGAAAATATCACTGTGATTGCAAAAATGCAACTTGATATCAAAGTAGTTCTCTGTGCCTTGCTGTCTTGCAGAGGGTATCTTGTATATGCTTCTCTTAAGTGTCTTTTGGGGTTTCTTCCCCTTTCTCATGAACCAAATGTGTACATGTGCTTTTCCCAGAAGGAATGAGAAAATAAAGATGAAAATGACATGCATGGTTCTTTCTCTTAAGTGATTGGTTTCTAGCTCTAAGTTCAGTACTTTAAGAAAGTATTTCTTTTATCAAATTATATATTCTCTGACTCTGGCATAGTGGATCTGGTCTTGTTCCAATCCATACTAGCTATATGACCGTGAGAAAAGCACTTAAACCTGCTGGGTCTCCACTTATTAATACACAGGCACAGAACTCTGTCTTTCAGAGAAGGGGACTTGGAGCCAATGGTCACTTGAGGCCCCTTCCCATGTTAAAATCATTGACTGTCATATGATTCTGTATCCTTTCCTTCTCTCTCTTCTTCTACTATCTGTCTCCCCCTCTTACCCTTGACTAGTCATACAATAGGATTTTTTTTTTATTTGCTATATTTACTGAATAGGAATTTTATTCTTTGTTCTTAATTTAAATAGCTATGAGGAACATTTTACATTTCTGCTTCTGAAAAGAATGTAAATTGAGTTACTCTTGACTTACTTGGTCCTTGATTGATGTTTTCTTGAAAGTAATGATCCTAAATACAAAAAAGTTCCACCCTTTCCTTAGTGAGGGGATTCATAATGACAGGTGAACACACATCCAACTTCCACCTTCTTTTGTTGTTGGATCTCAGAATCTGGGTCAATGAGCTGTTCAGTGCTGAAGTCTAAGAGTCCTAGGTTCATCCAGGCAAGGAAAGCCAGCTTTCCAACCTCAGAACCTGAGCCCTGGTCCAGGGCGGCTCCCATGGTGACTGGAGAGGAAGGAACCTGGGCTTGGGGGGCAAAGCCGCTGGTGTGAGCTCAGTTCTGTCACTGGCTAAACAATCACTTCAGTTCTCTCTGCTTTCCCCTTCCTTTCTTCTACTCTCCTTTCCCCCTTCCCTCTTTCTGAAAATGTGTCCTGAGTGCCTGTTCGGGGCTAGGCACTGACTTGGACACTGGGAATACAGCAATGAACAAGACAGCCAAATATCCTACTGTTTTGGAATTTATATTCTATTGTAGGAAGAGAGAAACCATACATAGATAAGTAGATTATTAAAAAAAAATCAGACCATAATAGAATAGCATTCAGATAATTAATAGAGGGTGATGTGGCAGTGACAGGGTCACACTTTAGATTGCAACATCAGGGAAGGCTTCTGAGGAGGTGATATTTAAGCTGAAGATCAGAATGGTAAAAATGAAATAGGATCTATATCACCGATTCTCTATGGCTATTTTGAGGAATAAGTTAAATTGTATGCAAAAGTGTTTGAGACTATGAAATGAATGCAGCACATTTTATATCTCACTGGGCAAAATTCTTTGAGGTGGAGCATCATGATTAATTAATATTTGCAGTTTCAGTACCTAGCATAGTAATGAATGTAGGATGAATTAAATTATAAATGTAAATCAGGAGTTCAGAGGAAATGTTTAAGAGATAAATTAGATGATGCCTAGGACAGGCCTTTGTGGAAAGAAGATCCTGTTCCTTCTGTTCTTGCCACTACTGGGCTTTCCTGGAGATTTGCATCCATGAAGCCCTGGGAGAGCAGAGGTTCCCTGGGTTTACAGGGTACAGAGGGATGGAGAGGGACAGACAATACTGAGGGAGTAGAGTTCCTGAGTAAGTTCCAGGTTGCTCTTCTTGCTTTTTGGGGTCTTCTTAACCCAGAGCAGACAGAGATTAGATGCCCAGGCCTCCTTCCATCTCCTGCATCTGGGAGGGTGGCTGTTTTTCCCATGCTGCACAGGATGCAGACTTTGTAGCCTTTGCCTTCCTCCAGTGCTGCCACAGCTCTCTCTTCTCTCCAGCCCTGGGCAGAGCTCATTGTGCTTTTCCCTGTTACCTGCCTGCCCAAAGGGTTGACTCAACACAGCCCACCTCCTGCACCCAAAGCTGTGAGTCACAGTTGTTCAAACATGGAGGTGTGAATCACTCAACTTCTAGCCTTTGAGATGTCTTGGGTGACAACTGAGGGAGAAGGCTTTGTGTGTGTCCCTGCCCTTCACTTCCCTTTGGGTTTATCATGCTTCCTCCACTTAGACTCTAGAACTCAGACCTCATGGCCCTTCCCCAGGGCCACAAGACCAGTCTGGGGGTACATGGAGTGTTTATTCACTCACACAGGAGGGGGCCTTAGGAAGAACATCCTGTCTCAATTTGTGGTTTCTGGACCAGCCACATAGCACCCTTGAGAATTTCTTAGGCATTCAAATTCTCATGCCCAGTCCCAGACATCTTGAATCAGAAAGTCTGGGGGCAGGGCCAAGCCCTCCAGGGGAGTCTCATGCACATTAGTTTGGGAACCCCTGTTAGAAGGATAGCTGAGTGTGGAGCATCCAGCATGTGCCAGAAACTAGTTATATTGTATGTACACCTCTTTGAGTTACAGGAATTGTCAGTCTTGTTTTATAGATGAGCAGAAAGGCCTACAGAACCCGAGATCATAGTAGGTGGTAGATCCCGAGTTTGACTCCAGTCTTGACTTCGAAGTCAGAATTACTGTGAGGTTTGGACCCCTAATTAAAATGCAAATATTTCTGACAACATCCGTTACTAATCGGTAACATCTTAGTGCTCTTAGTGCTAATTCCTGTCCCGGCCATTCACAATAGACTGCTGAGAGGAGAGCGGAACAGCCCTGAGAAGGAGGTCTGGATACCTTGTGGTGTCTCATGGGTGCTCCCACTGCTTGGCAGTTTCTCCTCTGGTTAGCTCTGGCTGAGTTCCTTCTCCAGATGGGACTGAGTGACTGATCCTTAAACACAGGTGCTTCCCAGTCCACCCTGGCCCTTTCAGCTATTTATGGTCCACACATCCCTCAATTTGCCTTGGCCATCGCTCATATGCTGGTGACTTCCAAATTTCTGTTCCAAACTAGGATTCTCTTTTGAGTTTCAGAATTTCTCTCCAACTGAATACTAGATGTTTATACTTCAACACCTCATAGTGTCTCAAACTCACCTTGTCTAAAACCTAATGCATCTTTATTTCCCAAATCTTGTCCTCCTCTCACATAGCCTCTGTCAGCAAATGGTACCACCCTCCATTCTGTTGCCCAAGACAGAAATCCGGGAGTCATTTGTGACTCTTCTTCCTCCCTTTTGCCCTGATGTTCATCAACTGACCTGCCCTCGCCCACCCCACGGGGGCCTGGCTCACAGTTGCTTATCCTGATTCCTTGATACCTTTGGGCTGTCCTGGGTTCTTCTCCTTTGCACTTCCTTGGCATCCTGTGCTTACCTCTGGCACTGTGCTTCTTAGGTAATGTTGTAACCGTCAGCCTCCCCTATGCTGAGATCCTTGACGGCAAGGATTGTGTCTTTTATCTATGTGTCTCCAATGCTTTGCCCTTAGTAGGTGACTGATAAGTTTACTGATTATATAAACAAGTAAAGAAGCTACCCTGGAACCTTTGGCAAATCCTGATTCTCCTTCCCTTTGTTGCAATACAGTCTCCCCTATGATGGGGTCACTGTGCTCACCAACTGTGACTTTGGCAAGTTCCTTATCAGTTGACTTTGAAGTGACAGTGAGTACCCACCAACTCCTCTCAGAGAAAGCAGGGAGTTGACTGAAGGCGGTAATACTACGGAGTGTGTATGTGGTATATATATCTGTGTAGAAAGTGTTGCCATGAAGCTGAAGTGGAAGAATCCAGGCAGATTTCATATTCCTGCCAACTTTATGTCCAACAATTTGTAATTTATAGAAAATCAAAGAAGAGTTTTCTCTGATCTCCCCAATCCCCATCTTTCCCCCCAGGGTAAAGACTATATTTCAATTATCACTGTTTACCCGCAGCTCCTCAATATGTTGTCTAGAACACAGTTAAGTGCTAAATAAATGTTCAGAAAGAGCTTTGGCTAATGGCAAGAACTCTAGGAAAGGTTCTGGGTTGGGAGAATGAGGGTAGGACCTACAGATCCATGATCAGACCAGCTGAGTCCCATGACTTTGAATATCATCTTTATGCCCTACACTCCTGTAGCAGTTAGCTTTTGCTGCATAATAAATCACCTCTGATCTCAGCGGCCTAAAACAACAGTTAGCATTTCTCATAATTCTGTGGGTTAGCTGGTGGTTCCTTTGTCCTAGGCTAGCCTGGCTGGAGTTGGATGGTCTGGTTTGGCCTCACTGACATCTATGGGTCATCAGCTGAGGCAGGGGCAGGGGAACAGCTGGGATGCTGGAACCTCTCTCTCCACAGTTTCATGTCCTCAGAGAGGCCAGCCCAGGTGTCTTCACATAGTTGCAGAAGGTTTCAGAAGCAAGTGTCTTTGTCTGAGCTGCTGTAACACAATACCATAGGTTGGGTGGCTCATAAACAGCAGAAATTTAATGTTCACAGTTCTGGAGGCTGGGAAGTCTGATATCAAGGCGCTGGCAGATTTGGTCATGGTGAGGGCCTGTTTCCTGGTTCATAGGTGGTGCCTTCTCGCTGTGTCCTCACATCGTGGAAAGGTAAGGAGCTCTCTGGGGCCTCTTTTGTAAGGACACTAATCCCATTCATGAGGTCTCCACCCTCATGACCTAATCACCTCCTAAAGGCCCCACCTTCTAATACCATCACAATGGTGAATAGCTTTCAACATATGAATTTGGGGAGGATACAGACATTCAGACCACAGCAAGGAGAGAGGGCAAGCCCCGGAGATCAAACCTTTTTCCATTCTCTGCTTGTGTCACATTTCCTATTGTTCCATTGCCTAAAGCAAGTCACATGGCCACACTAGACTCAGTATAGGAAGGGACTACCCAAGGCATGGACATTGGAAAATGTGAACAAATTGGGATTTGTGTTAGCTTGGGTCCTCTGAGAAGTAGCCACCAAGATGGGATGAAATGTACATGGATTTTTATTAGGGGAAAAACTGATGAGAGTAATGGGGAAGGAGTTGGGAAAGGCTAGAAAAGCCATCAGACTACCATGCAAGTCTAACCCTGAGTGACAGATTGAGGGAAGGTAAGTTGAGTTCAAGGGTCCCTGCCTGCTGTGCAATCTGAGGATTGCAAGGCTTTTGGGAGACCCTCAAGCCAGAGTTGGCTATCAAGGGAGTCCTGTGTCTCCTAGAGGTCTGCTAGGCACATTCTCACAGCCACCATAGTGTCATTACTCAACGAATTTATCACAACTCCCAAATTTATACTTCCAGCTCATTCTTTTCTCCTAAGCTCTAGACCTCTATAGTCAATGGCTTTCTTAATCTTTCCACTGGGTGGTCTCAGAGGCGTCTCAGACTTACTATGTCGAAACTGAACTCTTGATCTCTGCCTCCAAATCTGTTTTCCTCCAGCTTTCTTTGTCTTGGTGAGTGACATCTTCATCCACTCACAAGTCCAGGAGTCATTGTTGATACTTGCATCTCTGTATTCCTGTAGGTGATCCATTATGAAAGCCTGTCCACCTTATCCCTCAATATTTCTCGACCTTGTCTTCTTCTCTCCAGCTCTGCTGCCATTACCAAGACCAAACCATCTTCATCTTTCCCTTGGACAATCACAGTAGCCTCCACTTCCTCTCTGGTCCCCTTGTGGAGCTGTAAGCTCCACAAGGAAGCCTGCATGATCTTGAAGAATAAACATGATTATATCACTTTTCAGCTTGAACTCCAAGATCTTAGCCATGGTCTCTGTGCCCTGCAAACCAGTCCCTACCCCACACCAGTGTCAATGCCTACATTGCTCTCTATCACCCACCACCTTCCAGCAAGTCTGGCCTCTTTTAAAATACGCCAAGCTCTTTCTCACTGCAGGCCTTTGCACATGCTGTTCAGTCTCCTCATAATCTCCCATCCTCTCACTCCCCATTCACCTGGTTAGTGCCTATTCATTGTTCAGTTCTTGATTTAACTGTCATTTCTTCAGTGAGATCTTCTATCTCACAGACGAATGCCACCCCCCACCCTAGCCCATCTAATTTATGTTCCTCTGTGACACTTTCTTATAGCATCTTACAGTTTTATAGCTCCCATCCCAGTTCATGTGTGTATACTTAGTTTAGTGTCTGTGTCTCCCAAGCAGACAGTTCCCTAAGGATTGGGACTGTGTTTGCATGGTTCATGGCTGTGTCTCAGAGCCCAGCACAGTGCCTGGTATATAGCAGCATATCAGTCACTGTTGATTGAATGGATACAGGTCCAAGAGAATGGAGGGGAGTGGGGGAGAATGGGTCTTGTGGGGATTTGCCCCTCCCAGTCCCTGACTCAGGAGGAATTGAAGCTGCTCTGGTTCTGAGCGTGTGAGCTGAGATGTAGCATTGTTTCTCCCTGCCCATTCCTTGCTGCCTTACCTGCCTCATGCTCTCCATGCCCTCATACTAGGGATATCGTCATACTCAAGACCCAGGGTCTCAAAGGAATTGGGCTGATCAGCTGTTCCTGGATTGGACAGAGAAGCTGGGGCCCCTTCCTGAGCTCACCATGACCTGTGAAGGCATCCCACTCCCTGATTTCATTCTGATTCCCGCTTCCTCTGGCTTTTGCCACCACCCCTCCCTGCCATGGCCACCTCCCCCCAGCCCCCCTCCCCTTCTTCTCCGCCTGCCTCCAGTTTCTTATGACCGAAACCACAGGCTGAAGCACCTCAGAAATGTCAAAACAGGGGTCTTGGTGATGCCGGCTGTGCTGGGCATGAGTGGAGGAGACTGCTAGAGGGTGAGCCTGGGGAAGGTGCCTAGGGAACAGGGCAAACACAGCCCGAGTTCCGTGTGTGGCTACCACAACTCTGACCCCAGATTCTGTCATGTTCTGTCCCCCTTGGGTGGGGCAAGGCCTGCTGGTACCCGAGAAATCATTGCTGGAATTCTGTTGCTAAAACATAAAGCTGCCAAAGTCCCTGTGACAGAATTTCCTATCGGTAGGTGAGTCCAGCGTAGTGTCAGAGGAGCAAGAGCTAAGCAGCCGGGAAGTCAGTGCTGCAAGGCAGGGCTTATGGCAGCAACTTTCAGACTGGGTCCTAGCTCTCCAAATTATTAGCTAAGTGGCTCCATACAGTGACTTATTTTCTTTGAATCTCAGTTTCCTTGATGTATGTAGGAATAGTACTTAACCTCATAGGATTTGTGTAAAGATTGAGTCAGTAGAAACAATCAGCAAATATTAGCTAGAGATGATCTGGGCTTGTGTGAGAGCAGGGGATTGTAGTGATCTCTTGTGGGAAGGGAAGAGGGCAGGGTGGCAGGCAGAGCTGTAGCTGGGGACCACCATAGTACCTATGGCTGGCCCTCTTAATCTGCTGTCTTATGGCATCTCAGAGCCTCAAGCCCAGTAAAAGTAGATTATGCAAGCATATAAAATATTTGTGGGAGGTAGATGGTGCAGATTGCCTTGGATCTCATATCCTTTCAGGCATGGCTATGGTGTGGAAGTGTATTAGTTAGGGTTCCCCAGAGAGAGAATCAATAAGAGATAGATAGATAGATAGATAGATAGGTAGGTAGATAGATAGATAGATGGACAATAGATGAAAGGGGATTTATTAGGGGAACTGGTTTATGTGATTATGGAGGCTGAGAAGTCCCATGACAGGCCATCTGTAAGCTGGGAACCGTGAGATGCCAGTCACATGGCTCAGTCCAAAGGCCTAAAAACCCGGAAGAATGGTGGCTGGTATAAGTCCTGGAATCCAAAGAGCGGAGAGCCCTGAGTTCTGATGTCCAAGGCGAGGGGAGGAAGGTATATCCCAGCTCCAGGAGAGAGTCTTTCCTCTGTTTTGTTCTATACAAGCCTTCAGCCAATTGGATGGTGCCTGACCTCGTGAAAGGTACACTTTCCCCACCTATTCCACTCAGACTCACACGCCAGTCTCCTTTGGAAACACCATTAAGACACCCCCCAAAATAATGCTTTACCAGTTCTCTAGGTATTCCTAAATCCAGTCAAGTTGACACCTGATATTAACCATCACAGCATGTAAAGTTGTGAGGGCTTGGGCGATGCTAATTTGTAGAGGTCATTCAAACCATTAAGATAATGAAACAGTTTCAGTTTTCTGCATGTGGCTAGCCAGTTCTCTGAGCACCATTATTAAATAGGGAATCTTTTCCCCATTGCTTGTTTTTGTCAGGTTTGTTGAAGATCAGATGGTTGTAGGTGTGCAGTCTTATTTCTGGGTTCTCCATTCTGTTCCATTGGTCTATGTGTCTGTTCTTATATCAACACCATAAATGCCTAACAATTATAGACTGGATAAGGAAAATGTGGTACATATACACTATGGAATACTATGCAGCCATAAAAAGGACCAAGAGCATGTCCTTGGCAAGGACATGAATGGAGCTAGAAGCCATTATCCTCAGCAAACTAATGTAGGAACAGAAAACCAAATACTACATGTTCTCACTTGTGAGTGGGAGCTGAACGATGAGAATACATGTACACATTGCGGGGAGCAACACACGCTGGGACCTGTCGAAGACTGGGGAGTGGGAGAAGGGAGAACATCAGGAAGAATAGCTAATGGATGTTGGGCTTAATACCTAGGTGATGGGACAATCCGTGCAGCAAACCACCACGGCACACATTTACCTATGTAACAAACCTGCACATCCTGCACGTGTTCCCCGAGCTTAAAATAAAAGTTGGGAAAAAAAGAGATAATGAAACATAATTCAAAGATATAAATTGTACCCCATTTTTATTGTTTTTCTCTGTTTTTCTAAGTATTCATGGCTTGTAAAGTATGTATAATGTCAGCTATTACATGGCAACTAGCTCCTGATAAGTTTGTTCTTTTGTTCGGCTTATAAAGGTAGAGGATTCTTGAGATTTGCACTGTTATCAGCCTGCCATTCAATAATTTTAACTCTTATTCTCATTGATCCAGAAAAAGTCTTCTAGTTTGGTGGGTGGGAAGCACATATTGACTTTTGAAGGAGACTTGACAGATGTGATTATATCCCAGACTTGCTCCTAAATCCAGTGCATCAAAAAATTATTAAACTTTGAGTGTGGTGATTTTGTAGGGCTCCGTGACTACAAAGCCCTTTGTAGTCACAGAGCCCTTTGAAAATCTGATGAAAGCTAAGGACTCAAACTGATAAAATGCACACTCCAAATGCTCATATGACATCAGGGGACCCCAAAGTCTCCTAAAAGTCATTCTACTTGGAGCCTGGGTGAATCACCCTAGATCAAGGCTATCCATTGTGAGTCAACCAGAAGAGGTCCATGCAGAATGCAGAGGACAGAGACACTAGGTGGAAAGGCAGGCCTAGGGCTTGCCCTTATGGAAACATCTGGTGGTATGGGAGTCATGCAGGTAGGGGTGTTTCCATCCTCTGTGTGCAAACTGGATCTCTCTGAGGATGCCACCTACACCTTGAAGGAGAGGGGCTCCCTTCATCAGCTGCGGGCCTGGATGCCACTGAGAAGTCCCACAGGAAGCAATCTACAGTGAGGCAGTGGAGGGTGGACTACATCAGTCCGCAACCCCTTCAAGCATGAACACACTAGAAGTCTGTGGAAGAGGCTTCCCCTCACAAGCCTCAGCCTTTACTCACTTTCTTTCCCCTCCTGACTTGCCCTGCCCTCTCCTCTGGGCCCATCTTCTGGGGTCTCACTTCCTCCAAGCCCACACCCATTACATACATCAGGGTTGGCAACATTTTCTGCAAAGGGTCAGACAGTAAATATTTTAATCTGTGGGCCATGTGGTCTCTGTCTCAACTACTCAGTCCTGCCAATGTAGCTCAGAAGCAGCCACAGCCAATACATAACTCAATAGGCATGAATGAGTTCCAATAAAACTTTATTTATAAAAGCAAGCAGGCCAGATATAGCCCAAGGGCCATAGTTTGCTAACTCCTGCTGAGATAGTTTGTTTCATTAGGGGCTTCTAAAATGATGCTTTCTAATCCTGTCATTCCTTCTTCATTTCTTTTTCCTTTTTCTTTCTTTTTTTTTTGAGATGGAGTCTCACTCTGTTGCCCAGGTTGGAGTGCAAGGGTGCAATCTCGGCTCACTGCAACCTCTGGCCTCCCAGGTTCAAGGGATTCTCCTGCCTCAGCCTCCTGAGTAGCTGGGATTACAGGCATGCACCACCATGCCCAGCTAATTTTTTGTATTTAGTAGATACGGGGTTTCACCATGTTGGTCAGGCTGGTCTTGAATTCCTGACCTCAGTTGACCCACCCACCTTGGCCTTCCAAAGTGCTGGGATTTACAGGTGTGAGCCACCGCGTCCAACCATTCCTTCTTTATTTTTTAGTTGGAATACATTGATAAAGCGAAACTTTCCTTGCACTATTTGGCTACCTCCATTCTTTTTGAACCCTCCTTAATGAGGCTCTCCTCTCCCCTCACTTCACCAAAATTCTTCTTTCCAAGATCATAAATGGCCTTCCCATTGCTAAATACAGTGGTCAACTCTCAGTTTTCATCTTGAGATACTAGACCTAATGAGTCCTTGACATGGACAGGCACTTCTTCACCTGGCTTTCAGGACATGCCCTCTCCTGGTGTTCATTGCTAACTCCTTCTGGGGCTTTGTTAATTTTCTGTCATCAACCAGCTGTGAGCCTTGGATACCCCAGGGTGCAGTCCTAAGGCCTCTTCTTTTTCTTTAATCACTTATCCAGGGTACAGATTTAAAATACCACCCAATATAGATGACTTCTAAACATATAGCTGGTCTTCTTCCTGAATACTACATGTGTCCATCCAATTGTTATGAGAGGTATCCACATGGATGTCTGAGAGGCACATCAAACTTTACATATTTAAATATGAATTCTTGATCTTCTTCCCAAAACCTGCTCTTTCTTCAATCTTCCCTATGTCAGTTAATGACAACACCATCCTTCTAATAGCTCTGGCCAAAAAATCTCAGCATCATTCTTGACACCTCTCTTTCACTCCCCACATCCAATCTGTCAGCAAATCCTGTTGGCTCTGTCTTCAAAATATATCTGCTTCTCACCACCTCCACTGCTACCAGCCTGGTTCAAGCTACTGTCACCCCTCTCCTGGATCACTGTCACAGCCTACTGCTAACTGACACAGGTGGTCATGCTACCCTACCTGGAGTGTGTTCTCAACCCAGCAGCTCAAAGGACCCTTTAGAAGCTGAGTCAGGGTGTCTTACTCCTCTGCTCAAAACCCTCCAGTGTCTTCCCATCTCACTGAGAGTAGAAGTTAGAGCCTTAAAATGGCCTATGGAGTCCTGCAGGGTCTGAGAGCTGCCCCACTGCTTATCTCCCTGGACTATCCACAGCTCTCCCCATCTCTCTCTATTCCAGTTGCACAGGTTCCTTGCTGTGCCTCACATGTGCTGGGCACACTTTACCTCTGGCCCTGTAGACTTGCTTTTCCCTCTGGCATGTTCTTCTCCAGGTTTCTGTATGGCTTGCCCCTCACCACCATCAGGTCTTTGCTCAAATGTCACTGTATCAGTGAGGCCTTCCCTGATCACATTGCTATTCCCACCAACCCTGCACTCCAAGAAAGGAAGTCAGGATATCTAGCAAATAGAATCCACACTGTCTTTCCTCTGAGACCCTCAGGAAAGCTGCCCGGTTGCAGACCATGTAGGGAATATCACCCTGCCCTTCCTTATCCTTAGCCCTAAGTGGATGCTGCAATTGAAGTCTTGACTGCACATAACGTTCCAAGACTGAACAGGGAGGCTTGTCTTTCCTTCTGTCTCTGTGCAGGACACTGTCAAACCTCCAAGAAAGAGACCTGTTTTTCTTTTCCTTAAACACTAGGCTTTCAGACTCCTCTGGTTGCTGGCCCAGCTGTGCTGTCTTGAATCTGGGGAGTGGGATACCTTCTTTGGATTCACAGGTGGCCTTGTGTTATTTTCTTCAGGTTTTCAGCTGTGCATGCTGCTGTAGTTTTAATCCAAGGCCTGCATCCTGGAACATGCCCTGGCCCAGAAAAAGGCAGTGGTGGCTTTCTCTTTGAGTCTTTTTACCCTTCTGTCTGCCATCCAGGGACCATTGTGCCTTGGTTCATCTCCATTCATCTATGTGGAAATCATGTCTGTAATTTTGAACTTGAATCCACACCTGACATATGGACACTTTGGGTTCCTGCTGGGGGGAATTTGGATGATGTCATGAAGCAGAGATGTCTGTGAGGCTGACACCCTGGAGTCTTTCCCCAGTCAAGCAGCTGATAGTCCAGTCCTTGGCCCCCACCCTAGAGCATCACAGACTCTCTGAGCCATATGGGGCCATAGCGATCTCATAGTCCAACTTCTGAGTTTCTCTGCAGTATGCCTGGTAAGTAGTTATCCAGATAACCTCACTACTTTTCAGCATAGTCCCTTCTATTTCAGACCAGTCTAATCAATAGAACATACTTTAGACCTTCAATCTAGTTGAGTCTCCTGTTTTTCCTCTTGACAGGTACTTCTATTGTGACTTTTCAACATTTGCTCGTACAGTGAGGACTTGAGTGAAGATAGAATCAGTTAAGGGCCCATTTACTAAGTGGTGAGGTTCTTAAAGGCAGGAACCCATCCTGTTCATCTCTGTAGTCCTAGTACTTGGCATAATGCCCAGATGTTAGAGGTGCTCAATAACTGCTAATGATAATAATAAATAAGAAAGTCCTACTTATCAAGCTCTTATAATGTGGTGGGCACTACTCTAAGCCCTATACGTGCCTCAAAACAACTCAATGCAGTACTATTATTACTGTTTTGTGGATGACGAAACTGAAGCTTAGAAATGTTAAGTACCTTGTCTCAGGTGACATAGCTATGAAAGGAAGGAGCAAGGATTTAGGCCTAGCACAGCTGACTTTAGAATTCGTACTCTTTGTGTATTATTTATGGTTTCTTTTTTCTCTTTATTTTATTGTGGTAAAATATATATGACATAAAATTTACCATGTTAGCCATTTTTAAGTGTACAGTTTAGTGGCATTAAGTAATTCACATTGTTGTGCAACTGTAACTGCCTTCCATTTCTAGAACTTTTTCATCTTCCCAAACTAGACTGTATACCTATCAAAGAGTAACTCCCCATTCCTGCCTCCCCCAGCCCCTGCAACCACCAATCTACTTTCTGTCTCTCCGAATTTGACTGCTGTGGGTATCTCATATAAGTAACATCATGTAGTATTTGTGCTTTTGTGATCAGCTTATTTCATCCAGTATAATGTCTTTTTTTTTGCAAAGTAGGAAGTGATTTTGGAATTTAGTTTTCTTTATATTACATCTATATAATGTCTATTACATCTATTACATAGATACAATGTAATGAAAATTAAATAGATATAGATAAATATAGATATAATATACATAAATATCTATATTATATATTTTACTTTTCTTTATATTATACCTATATTTTATATATTTAAGGTGTTACAACATGATGTTTTGATATACACGTACATAGTGAAATGATTACTACAGCCAAGCAAATTAACATATTCTTCACCATACACAGTTTCTTTTTTGTGTGGTAGGAGCACTTAGAATCTACTCTTTTGTTTTTTTTTTATTGAGACGTAGTCTCGCTCTGTCGCCCAGGCTGGAGTGCAGTGGCATGATCTCGGCTCACTGCAAGCTCCGCCTCCCGGGTTCACTCCATTCTCCTGCCCCAGCCTCCCGAGTAGCTGGGACTACAGGTGCCTGCCACCACACCTGGCTAATATTTTGTATTTTTTTTTTAGTAGAGACGGGGTTTCACTGTGTTAGCCAGGATGGTAGAAGCTACTCTTTTAACAACATTTCAGTGTACTATACAATATTGTTAACTCTAGCCCTAACCCTGTACATTTAAGATCTGTAGATGTATTCATCCTATATAGCTGCAAGTTTTTACCCTTTGACCTACTTCTCCACTTTTCTTCCTCCTTCCTGCCCCTGGTAACCACCATTTTATTCTTTATTTCTACATATTTGACTTTTTAAAGATTCCACATGTAAGTGAGATCATACAGTATTTTTCTTTCTGTATCTGGGTTCTTTGTCTACTATAATGTCCTCCAGTTTCAGTCATGTTGTCTAAAATGAGAGTATCTCCTTTTTTAAGGCTGAGTAGCATTCCATTCTGTACATATATCATAATTTCTTTATCCATTCATCCATTGGTAAACATTTAAGTTGTTTCCATTGTCTTAACTATTGTGCATAATGCTACAG
The DNA here is from genome assembly GCF_000951045.1 of Mandrillus leucophaeus. Taxonomy (NCBI): domain Eukaryota; kingdom Metazoa; phylum Chordata; class Mammalia; order Primates; family Cercopithecidae; genus Mandrillus; species Mandrillus leucophaeus. The sequence continues at coordinate 1,155,983 of NW_012107486.1, forward strand.
TGAACATGAAAGTGCAGATATCTCTACGAGGTATTGATTTCATTTCTTTTGGCTAGATAACCAGCAGAAGGGTTGCTGGATCATATGGCAGTTCTATTTTTAATTTTTTTGAGGAACATCCGTGCTGTTTTCCATAATGATTGTACCAATTTACATTCCTACCAACAATGTAGAAGACATTCCTTTTCTCTACACCCTTGCCAACACATGTCTCTTGTCTTTTTGTTAATAGCCATACTAACAGGTATAAGGTTATACCCCATCGTGGGTTTTTTTGTTTGTTTTTTTGAGATGGAGTCTCGCGCTCCCACCCAGGCTGGAGTGCAGTGGCGTGATCTTGGCTCACTACAACCTCTGCCTCCCAGGCTCTAGCGATTCTCCTGCCTCAGCCTACCAAGTAGCTGGGATTACAGGTGTGCGCCACCATACCCGGCTAATTTACATATTTTTAGTAGAGATGGGGTTTCGCCATATTGGCCAGGCTGATCTTGAACTCCTGCCTCAAGTGATCTGCCCGTCTCGGCCTCCCAAAATGCTGGGATTACGGGTGTGAGCCACAGCACCCGGCCCCCACTGTGGTTTTGATGTGCATTTCCCTGATGATTAGTGATGTTGAGCACCTTTTTATGCACCTCTTGGCCATCTATATGTCTTCTTTGGAAAAATGTCTATTCAGGTCATTTACCCCTTTTTTTTTTTTTTTTTTGCTGCTAAGTTGTGTGAGTTCTTTATTTTAAATATTAACTCTTTGTCAGATATGTAGTTTACAAATATGTTCTACCAATCAGTAGGCTGTCTTTTGATTTTGCTGGATTTTCCTTTGCTGTTCAGATGCTTTTGAGTTTGATGCAGTACCACTTGTTTATTGCTTTTGTTACCTAAGCTTTTGGCGTGATATTCAAAAAATTATTGCCAAAAGTCACTATCAAAGAGCTTTTCCTTTTTTTTTTCCAGCACTTTTATGATTTCAGGTCTTAGGTTTTGGTCTTTAATCCATTTTGAGATGATTTTTGTGTATGGTGTAAAATAAGGGTCCAGTTTCATTTTTTTGCCTGTGGATATACAGTTTTTCTAGCACAATTAATTGAAGAGACTGTCCTCTCTCCATTGTGTATTCTTGGTGGCCTTGTAAAAAATTAGTTGACTGTATATGCTTCGAATTATTTCCAGGCTCTCTATTCTGTTCCATTGGTCTATGTGTCTGTTTTTATGCCTATGTGTCTGTTTTGATTACTATAATTTTGTAATATAATTTGAAATCAGGAAGTATGATGCTTCCAACTTTGTTTTTCTTTTTCAGGATTGCTTTGGCTATTCAGGATCTTATATGATTCAATACAAATTTTAGAATTGTTTTTTATTTGTATGAAAAGTACCATTGGAATTTTGATAGGGGTTGTGCTGAATACATGTATCACATTGGGTAGTGTGGCCATTTTAACAATATTAATTCTTCTAACCCAGAAACATGGGATATCTTTCCATTTATTTATGTCTTTTTTTCAATTTCTTTAATCAATGTTACATAGTTTTTAGTGCACAGATCTTTCACTTCCTTGGTTAAATTTATTCCTGAGTATTTTGTTGTTTTTGATACTGTTGTTCACTTAACAGCGTCTTCAGGCTTCATTCATATTATATCATGTGTCAGAACTTTCTTTTTAAGGCTAAAGAATATTCTATTGTATGTATATACCACATTTTGTGGTATGAGTTTAAAATTTTGCAGTACAGTCCCAAATAACCTTCTGAGGAAATTGTACAGTTTATTAATCTACCAACATAGTATCTATTTCCTTGCCTCCCTGCTAACATACTGTGTTACCAGACATTTTTGGTTCTTGACTATCTGAGAGATAAAAGATGTTATCTCCTGGTTTCAATGTGCATTTCTCTTATTGTGAGATTCAACGTCTTTAAAATTATTAAAAAACATTTATATTTCCGTTTCTGTGAATTGATTGTTTACATCCTTTGCACAGTTTCCTATTAATTTGTAGACTATTTTGTATATTAAGCAAATTAGACTTTTGTAGTATAAATTCAGAAAATGTTTTCCCAGTTTGTAGTTTGCCTTTTGAAGTTGTTTATGTTTTTATGACAGTTTTTACACTTTTATACAGTTGAATGTATCTGTCTTTTTATTATTGTGTCTTGGTTTTATATTATTCTTACAAAGGCCTTCACAACCACAAAAAATTATACTTTTTTTTTTTTTTTTTTTTACTTCTAGCACTTTTCATGGCTTTATTTCTTACATTTAAATCTTTGATTCATTGATAATTAATTTTGGTAGAAGACTTGAGGGAAGGATCCTACATAATTTTTTTACATGTCTACTCACTTGTCCCAATACTATTTATTGAATTATTCATCTCTTCCCCACTGATCTCAAATTTAATATTTCTTATAGGTATATGGGTCTGTTCCAGCATTTTCTATTTTATTCTGTTGATTAATTTGTTTATTCATATGCCAGAATATAGGTTTTAATTAATGTGATTTTATAATATGCCTTAATATGTTGTATGGCTAGTCGTTTTTGATATACTTCTTTTTCAGATTTTTTGGGGATAATATTACTTATTTATTGTTCCACATGATCTTTAAATTAAACTTACCTAGCTCCCCCACAAAATTTATTGGTAATTTTTTTGAGAACAAGTTTACATCTTTATGATATAAATTTTCTTTATTCATGAATGTGGTGTGATTTTCCACTTTTTCAAGTTCTTCTTTTGTGTCTTTAAATAGTATTTAAATTAAAAGCTTCTTCATCCATCTTGCATATTTTTTATTAAATTCATTCCTAGGGTTTTGTTTTAATTTGTTATTATAGGGATCCACATTGTTAACTAGTAGAGATCTCATTGTGCTGGTAGAAACTTAGTTTCCACCCTTCTGGCCTAGGATGTTATGAGTGTCCCTCAAGGAAAAATCCCCCCAAATCCTGCCACTTACTCCAAACTTTGCCGATGATTTACTATCTGCTTTTACTTTCTCAGTAGTGAGTGTGTTTCAGGCCCATTAATATCATCTTACATTTGTCTACAAACTGTTTTATATATGTGATTCCATTTGATCCTTACAATTACCTTGAGATGTGGACAAAGAGGTTATCTATTTGTATCCATTTTGAAGTGGAAGTAATTAACCCTTGGCAGATTAAGAAGCCTGCCTGAGATCACACAGGTAAGGAAGGACCAGGAAGAACTCAGGCCTCTTACCTTCCAGTCCAGGTTCTTAAAGTTACTCCCGTGTCCTGATGTTGGTCCTGCCCTCCTATTCCACCTCCGAGAGGAGCGCCTCCCTGCCTTGCCTTTTATGATTGCTCCTATTCCGGTCTTCCCTCCCCAAAGCCTTGGCCTTGCTGCTCTGGATTTGTGCAGGGAAGTGCCTCAAAATGCTTGGAGCACACCCCACAGCTGCAATGGAAGATATTGAGATCTGGTGCTGGCTTCTGCTATTCTCTGGATGTTTACTGCGGCAGCAGTGAGGAGAGTTTGTCATTCCTAGAGGTTGCATTGTCAGGTTGACACCCAGATTGTCTCATGCTGCTGCCTTGACTTCTTAGAGAATAATGAAACACCCCCACCTTCCTCCTCCCTTGTCTAGACGAGGATTAAAGGCAGCCTCCCTTATTCTCCTATGTTAGCAGGGGTTGGCTGTGCTCTGAGAAGGGTTCAGTGTTTTCTGCCTCCCAGGGAACCTTCTCCTGGGCTCCAGCTCAACCAGCCTGCAAGGGGCACACAGCCCTCTAGCACACCAGACACCAGCCCTGCATGGGCCCAACAGGAAACCATTGGCCTAGGGCACAGAGCACAGAGTTTCAATCAGTGTTAATCTCCTGCCTCTCTTCCTTCCTTTATTTTCTGTAGTTCTCAAAAATATTCACTGCTCTCTACTCTACTCCCTTCTCCCAACTGCCACTGGACTACGTACATGGCTATTTTTCCTGGGAATTCATTCATCCATCCATTCATTCAAAAAGGTTTTATTAAATGCTCACTCTGTGTCTGACAAGGTTCCGGGTGCTGAGAATAAAGCAGTGAACAAGACAAAGGCAGGAGGAGATAAACAACAAGCAAGTAACCAGACAAGTAAATAAGACGCTTCCCACAGTGACAAGTTCCTTGAAGGAAACAGGACAAGGGTGTGTGGAAGAGGGAGAGTTGGGAGTGTCTTCAAAATGAAGTGGTCAAGGGAGTTGTCTGAGGAGGTGATATTTGACTGGAGACTTGAATGGTAAGAAGGGACCAACTATGTGAAGACCTGGCAGAAGAGCATTCTAGGCAAAGGGAAGGGCAGGTACAAAGGCTCAGAGGTTGATGTAGGCGTGGCATGTTCCAGAGGCTGGTGAGGCACGAGTGCTCTGGGCAAGGGGGCAAGGGGAAGAAGAGGAGGTCAGAGGAGGAAGCATAGCCTTATAAAGCATTTGGATTTTCAGTATGATAAGAAGATTTTTGGAGAATTTTAAGCAGAGGAGTGACAGGATCTGATCTATGTTTAAGACTGTTTTGGCACCAAGAGACATATCAAACTGCTTGTAGCAACATTATTCATAATAGTAAAAATCCCTGGGAATTACTCAAATTCCCATCAACAGTAGAATGGATAAATAATAGATTGTCATATGACAATAAGAATGAACGAACTATGGCTACACACACGGATGAATTTCCTAAATATCATGCTGAGGGAAAGAAGCCCAACACAACAGAATCCTTGCCGTCTGATTCCATTTGTGGAGACTTCAAGTTCCAGCCAAAACCCAGACTAGAGCTTTTAGGGATGCATGTTTGGGTGCTTTTAGGGATGCATGTTTGGGTGCTTTTAGGGATGCATGTTTGGGTGATAAAATATAAGAATAGTCAAAGAAGTGCTTACCTCGAAAGCGTGGATAGTGGTTGTCTTTGTCGGAGAAAGAGGATTGCTGATAGAGAACACAAAGAGGGCTTCGGGGTAGAACTGGTAATGTTCTATTTCTTGATCTTGCGGGTGCTTCCGCATGTGCTCACTTTGTATGGTTTTGTTTTGTACACTTTTCTGCTTATATATTCACAACAAAAAGGTATAGAAACCTCACTTTGGCTGCTGTGTGACAAATGGGTGGCAGGGCATCAAGAGCTGGGGGACAGGACTATCGCTTAGTGAGCTGCCAAAATCACAGGACAGGGGGTGGTATATTGGGAGGTATTTTGGTGGTGGCAGCCACAGGATGTGGCCACAGATTGGCTGTGGTTGGTGGTGGTGATGAGGGAGGCATCAATTAGGATGCCTCCTGGAATTTGGCTTGAGCGACTGGGTAGATGGGGGTTCATTCACTGACAAAGAGAAGACTCTGGTGGGGGAGGCTAGAGGGAGAGAGATAGAGCGCTGCTTTCGTTCTGTCAAGTTTGAGAGGCTGGTATGGGCTGGATGGTGTCCCCTCCAAATCTCATGTTGCCATGTGACCTCCGGTGCTAGAGGTGGGTGTAGGGGTAGATGTTTGGGTCATAAGGATCGACTCCTCATGAACAGCTTTGTGCTGTCCTCATGATAATGAGTGAGTTCTTGCTCCATCAGTTCACGTGGGATCTGGTTGTCCAAATGACTGTGGCACCTCTCCCCTCCTTGCTCCCTCTCTTGCTGTATGAGGCACTGGCTGCTCCTTTCCCTTCTACCGTGATTGTAAGCTTCCTGAAGCCCTCACCAGAAGCAGATGCTGGTGCTATACCTCAGGTACAGACTGCAGAATCATGAGCCAAATAAACTACTTTCCTTTTTAAATTACCCTCAGCTGTTTCTTTATAGCAATGCAAAAATGGACTAACCCAAAATGGACTTACGCATTTAAGTGGAGAAATCAAGTAGATGACAGCTTTCTGACTGGCTATTTGGCCTCTAGCCTGGCCCCTTTCATTGCATCTTTGGCCCCATGGCTCCCATGACCTGTCTAAAGAGGAAACCTGGTGATGCCGTGTCTTCTCTCAGAATCGTCCCTATTACCCAAAGGATAGGAACCAAATTCCTCACTGTCACCCCAAGCCTATGCCTGGGTGGTCTGCCTCCCGGCTTCACCTCTCCCCTCCCTGGCTATATAAAAGGACAACAGGCCCTTCCCTGGTCCCTACCCCCCTCACCTGGCTACCCTTGCTCACCCTTCAAATCAGCTTGCATACCTATTTCCACAGGAAGTTTTTCCTGCCAAGAAGCCTTTCTCAGCCCCATAAACAGAGTCAGGTACCCTCCTGCGTTCTCGCAAACTTCCTTTTAGTTAGCTTTCCTGTTAGCTAGCAGTCATCCCACTGCTCTGGAAGAATCTCCTCACTTCCGTCTTCTCTGTGCAGCTGTAAGCTACTTGAGGGCAACATTTGGGTCCTGTTCACAACTGGATTCCAAGCAGCTGCAGGTACCTGTCCAGGCAAACTCTCTTTCCACTAACACTGCTTGCTAAATTAGTACATCAAACATACCTCCGTACGCATTCCAGGCACTGCTCTTTCTCTCCACCCAAAACATGCGTGGTCTTGTTACTTCTACAAGAATCCTGTCTTGGGCTGAAAGGCTAAGGCAAACCCTCACAGGGAGAGGACATGGGAAGTTTGGTGCTGTCTCTAAAGTCTCCTGAGGTGGCAGATGCTTTCCTGCCTCAGGGTCTTGAAAGGTGACCAAGGAGGAGGCAAGGAAAGAGAAACAACACTCAGCCTTTGCCGGGCTCAGAGACAAAAATGACCGAATAATTGCCTCAGGGGAAAACCGGGAGTCTGAGCAGCTGCAAATGCTCTTTGCCCTAGGGACACACTTGGCAAGGACAGTGGAATGACACTGTGGCATCGTCCCTGCCTAACAGTCCACCTCCACTTGACATGAATGTTGGAGGAGTCCTTAGTGGAAAAGAAACCACCCAGAGTGCAAGACAGAGGGCCCTTTCTTGGCTGATATCACTGAGGCCCCCGGGCTGGCCATCTGCCTGGGAACCTGAGGTCTTTCTTTTAATTACCTGCTGGCAAAGCCCCAGTTGCCTCTGGTTTACACTGGCTAGATTAGCCCAGGGAGCTAACCAGCTCTGAGGCCATTCTTGTAATTATGCTACATCCCTTCCCCTGCCCCACTATTCCTAGGTGGCCAAGGTATGATACATTGAATTTCATGCCTGTCAGAAAAAGGTGATCCAGGCCAGACCCTGGAGGCAAAGACAGTGAGCAGGGCAGGCAGGACTCCTGCAGTCTTAGCCAGCTCCCTGTTACCCACCTCAACAGAGATGCCAGCACTAGAAGCCCCCTGCCTCAGCTGCAGCCTGAGTGCCTCCTTCAGCAAGGTCTGCACACCTAGCTGGGCTCTGCTCCTTGGAAGGCAAAGCCAAGGAGAAGCAGCTTTGCAGGGTGAGCTGTCATCAGCTATGCTGATTGATAATGATTGCATTGGAGTGCTGCTGACTATTTGCTTGTAAAGTCTCCTCATAAGAGCGCTGCAGACCCTGGGGTGAGACGATCTCACAGTCAGTGTGAACTTCAGTGACAGGAAACACTGGCGGATGAAGGGCTGGCTGCACATGGAATTGCTGCATTTCTTCTTATGGTACCACGTGGCCACGTGCTGAGTTGCTGAGTTGGGGGGCCAGGGGGCTGCGCCTGGGGCATGAGTGGCTACCGAGAAGGCTCTAGGCCTAAAATAACTCCCCAGGGTCTTCTGGCTTTGGGTCTTTCTTGGGCATGTGACTGTGTGACTGCAGAGCTGCCGTTAGAATGCCAGGTCAGTCTATTGGCGGAGAAGACACAGATGAACACACGCTGGCAAGTTTGGGCTTCTCAGTGGAGAGCGGACTCATCCAGGCTGGAAGAGGTGTTCGAGATGAGCTATTCAACCACCCTCATTTTACAGATGCACAAACTGTGGCCCAAGAAGGGCAGATGACTTGCTCATTTCCCCGCTTCTTGAGTGGCTGAGCCAGGCTTGTGCCTAGCTCTACCTTCTGGCCAAGGACCGTCTGACAGAGGCAGGAGTTGGGGCTCCAGGATCACTGAGTACTGTGGGAAGAGGGAAGAGAGTGGTCCCAGGAAGGAGGGGCTGCAGGCACTGAAGGTGAGCTTCAGCTCCCCACAACGTGTCCAGGGTAATCTCCTCACAGCTCTGTCTCAGGCAGGACCAGGTGTTCCTGAAGGGCAGGCCATAGACGGCCAGCTGGACATGCGAGAGTGAAGGCAGGCACGCTCTGGCAGGATGTAGAATGGAGACCCCTGCACAGATGAAGGGGTGCAGCAGGACAGCAGGAGTGCTGGGGGGCACCAAAGGTCAGCGAGGGCCACGGGTTCCCTCTGGAGGGCACCCACACCAGAACTTCTCTGTGTGTTTCCTTAGATGTCTCTATAGTTCTGTCCCCAACTCCTTTCAGATCTTTTCTCAAAAGTCATTTTCTCTGGAAGATTTTCCTGGGTCATTCTTTCTCCAATACATTTCTCTGCTGTAGTTTTTCTCCTTAGTCCTTATCACCGTGTAAAATGCCATTTGTTGTGCTTTAAAAACATTTCCTTTATTGTCTGTATCTCCATGAGAATGTAGGCTACAGAAGGATAGGGGTCTTGTCTGATTTGTTGCAGTACAGCAGACAGCCCCCAGTAGAAGGGAGAGGGCCATCAGTGGTTGCAGCCTGAATTTATTTTGAGACCCTGTCACTTCCCCATCACTTGTAGGCTACAGGTATAGGTCCCTGTTCTTCCTAATCAATTCAGGTTACTTTACCTTTCCTTAGTCCCTCCTGGCAACTCTCTGGGGCAGGGCTCCATTCCCTTAGGACCCTTCCTTAAGGGGAGTCAGCCAATCTCAGGTGTGTCAGTGTCTACCTTTATTACCTTTTAACCGCAGCCTCTTGGGATCACATTCCCTTCATGCAAAGAACTGGATCTCTAATGATGGGAATTGGAGGCACCATGGCCAGGGACAGGGAGGCACCTGGCATCAAACCTCCCTTGGTTGCCTCTTAGACACTGGGACAAAGTGGCTGCTGACTCCTGCCTTGGGGCCACTGCTTGGACCATAAGGAAGCCTCTCTATGGTGTGTTTTGAGGAGCATGCCCTGCACCTGAGGTGCAGAGTCCTCTAAAAATTTGCTGAGAGCAGAGCCGGGCCGTCACTGACTGATAGTCTCGGGCTAATCACAGAGGACCACGCCTTTTCACGAAAACATCTCATCTCAGCACTGCCTTCCTATTAGCACCAAGGAAATCTTCACTCTCCACACTTCCTGCATTCAGATCCCGTGCCATCCCCCATCACTTCGAAGAATGGCCACCACCTTGCTGTATGCGCACCAGGATCAGAGAAATGCAGCCTCCCACAGGCTTGTCCCACAGATGGTTTGTTTCACTTCTAACCTGGTTTCTCTTAGGATTTGTCTAATTTTCTATAAAGCATGACTGTTCATGGAGCCAGAAAGTCCCAGGAACCTTCCCAAGCTGAAGAGATACAAAGCAGGCAATGGAAGAATCAAAATCTGTCTGCATATTCTTCCTTCCCTGTCTTTCTTTTTTCCTCCCATCCCCAGATGGCTGTTTGGTGTTTTTGTCTGTGAATCAATGTGCAACTTGTTTCTGCACAGCAAGGCAGACAGAATTCCTACTCAAGAAGCTCTTGTCCAAAGAGCATCAGAGCCCCTCCCTCCATCTCCACCCTGAACCCCAGACCCTGCAGGCTCTGAGATCACCCCATTTGAAAGGTCCATGCCTGCCTCTGCACCCACTCCTCCTCCACCAGTGACTCTGGGTTTGTCGTGACTCAGGCCTTTATTTGCCTTCCCTGTTTCAGTCATTTGTGGGGCTTGTGGCAGTTTAAACTCATTGACTGTGTCAGCCATTGTGGGTGATGGAATTGGTGACAGCAAGCGTGACTCAGCCTGCTGGGTGGGATGGGGGATAGCCCCTTCACCATCAAGAGTTTTTCTGAGTACTGTGCCCTATCAGGTTTCTGGTGAGAAGTGCTCTAAGACAGTAAATATTTCCCCTTTTTATCAAGAAATAACAATATCCCAGTTGAAGGTGTAAAAGGCACTTTGCATAGGCGTTAATTATTGAGGCTGCACAGCAGCTCTCCTCGAGGCACCATCCAGAGGTGGCTCACAGCCAGGAACACAAAGGATCCCCTCTGGGAGTGCAGCCAGGGCCAGGCCTTCCACCCAGGCTTGGTTCCTGAAGTGAGCAGTTGGAGCTGAGCGTCCTGACAACAGACTCAGTCCCACTCCTTGAAGCCGTGCATCTCATGGAGGGTGGTATTGATGCCAGTTGCAACTCAGCACTGAGCTATCCTGGGAGCTTCGATGGGGTCTGGGTGGACAGATGGGCTTGCAGTGGAGATGAGGGGTCATTTCATTCCAGATGTGGGCACGTTTGGTCATGGGGGTCAGCAGGGCTGGTCAGCATGCCTATTGTCAGCATGGGGGAGGGTATCAAACCAGGTCGTATCTCAACTTAGAGCTTCCAAGCCTAAGGTCTCTGTGAGGCTGCACCTCACCTTTCCCTCCCCTTCCCCACATCTAGTGCATCCCCCATTTCACAGTCAAAGAAAGCGTGAGTGACCTGAGGAGCTGACTTAGAGGGTCACTATGGTTTGCTCATGGCAGTTCTGCTGTTATCATCTTGGCGATGAGCCTTGATACAAGCCACTGAGTCTGCAGATCTCATTAACCATTACCGGGCTCCTGGGAAGCTGTGTGAGGTGGTGATCAACTGTGTATGTGTTGGGTGGGCATACTGTTGCCTCAGTGGTTTTTGTGCCTTCTAGTATTTACTGCACACTCTCTTCTGGGAGATCCAAGCCAGATGTCCAGGAAAAGGGTGACTTCTCCTCTTTCTCCTCTTACATGCCCCAGACTTTAAAGCCATGTTCTGCTTTCAGCTGCTCTGCTGGGCATCTGTGCCTGGAGACATCGATGTCTCTTACAACTTAGGAGAGTGCCAGGCAGTAGAGCCTGTGGAGAGCAGTAGTGAGTTATCATATCCTCATTTCGCAGAGGAAGAGCCTTCAGTGAAGGCACAGTGGGATGTGGCCAGGTCCTACAGCCAGACAGTGCTAGGGGCAGGACTGGAACCCAGGACCAAACATGGAACTCCCTATCCAGTGCTCATCCCACCAGCCATGCCGTTCTCCTGGGCAGAGACAGCAGAATGGTTGATTAATAGGCAGTCAGGGGGCTCCTCAGACAGCAGCATCCTTGGGGAGCTTTTGGGGACCCATGGGAAGAGCAGGGAAGGGGCAGGCTTGGGCCAGCTGCTGTTATGGGACCAAGAGGAGGTGCAGAGAAGTATCACAATGTGGAATAAAATTGGCCCTTGGTGGAGTTGATGCCCATAGTCTGTTTAGGTGGGGACAGAAACACAGTCCGCTGTGGGGCTTGTCCAAGGTCAGAAAGGTCAACTAAACCTGGACTCAAATCTTGGCTTGCCAAGGAACAGGCAGCGATGGCTCTCACTGTGTGCTGGGCTGGGGAGACTTGAGAGGAAGCCTCCGGGAACCCCAGTCTTGTTGGGAAGAACAGCCCTGCCCCAAGGGAGACAGGGTACAATTCAGAGCTAAATTGTGTTCTACGAAATCTCCCAAGAGCTGGAGGAGTTCAAAGAGGGGAATGAAGTAGTGACATTGAAAGGGAAGACAATAGAGAAGGCAGGCCTTGAACTGAAGCCTGAAGGAAGGTGAAATTAGAGAGACAGTGGGGGGGTGAGGGCTGCCAGGGTGGGAGCGCCTGCAGCAAAGCAAGAGGTGGGGCTAGGCCTGAGTTACTGAGACAGGCCTCTGTAGGAAGTACCCACGCTGTGTAGGGAGGACTCAGGCCTGTGTAGGGAGGACTCAGGCCTGTGTAGGGAGGACTCTGGGCTGTGTAGGGAGGACTCAGGCCTGTGTAGGGAGGACTCCACACTGTGTAGGGAGGACTCAGGCCCATGTAGGGAGGACTCTGGGCTCCCTATGGTGGACTCAGGGCTGTGTAGAGAGGACTCTGGGCTGTGTAGGGAGGACTCAGGGCTGTGTGTGTGTACAGGGGTATTGTGGACAAGCCTCCGAGAAATGTGAAATGGAGAAAATTGGGAAATTTGAATTCTGGCCTCCACTCTTATCAACAGCTGTGTGACCCCAGGCAAGTCACTGTCTTCTCTGCACTCAGTATCCTGGGGTGTAGTTGGCCTTTCAGACCTGATCCAGCCTTAACTTCCGAGACATTCTGGGTAAAGTACCTTGCCTCCTCAACTTTGCTGTCCCTGAGTGTGGAGAGGAAGGGTGTTGCACCCTGTGACCCCTGCGCCCTGGCCAGGAAGCTGCCTTGGAGCTGCTTGTGTTTACTGGGGGAAATTTAGTGGGTTCTTAGGAGCCTGATGCTCTCAACAAACCAGAGCCTGAATTAATGCTTTAATTATGCAGGCAGCCTTCCCTAAGGTCCTGTTCTTCATTTTAATTTTGGGAAACTCACGCAAGGATATTCTTCTTCTCTTGATCTGTCATCAGTCAGGCTGAAATCACTCCCCTGGAGCCCTGGTGGAGGACGTGTGTCCTGGCACTGAGAGCCCTCCGTCATCCAGAGCTGGGTGGTTCCCACAGCTGCTCCCCAAGACCAGGGCAAAAAGAAGAGATCAAGCAGAGCCCTGCTCCTTTGGGGCTTTGAGCACCCCTCCTCTTTTCTCCTGCTCCTTTTCTGCTTCCTCTCCTCTCCTCTCTTCTTTTATAACCAAGGGTGGGAGACTTGGGGGTGTCAGCTGGCTCCGTGTCTCCAGTGGAACCTCACAAGGACTCGCAGAGCCCAGCTTGTCCAGGACTGAGACAACGTTAGACGGCAGCACCGGTCATGTGCTTGCACTAACCTTGGCCCCTGGGGGTCAAAGTAACTCTAGTCAGCATTCCTACAGGAGGCATTTCCACCCAGACTGGGGTTCTGTTTCAACAGAGTCATGGGCCCCATGACTCAAACTTGAAAATCATCAGAAATGCCCACCCAGCTTTGCCCTATATTCTCCCCATTTTTTCCCACCTACAATCTTATATAGTTAAAGTATTAATTAGTTAATTGAGCAAGTATTTATTGGGTGCCCACCATTTACTAGGCACTGTGATGGTGCTGAGGGTGCAGGGGTGAACAGGACAAATGCAGTCCCTGTGCTTTGGGTGGGAGGAGGCAACTGAAAAAAGCCAAACAAGTAAATGAGCAAATAAGTAAAACAATGATAAATGGTGGTAAGTCCTATGAAGAAAACACACAGAGGCCAAGAAAAACAGGAGGGGACTCTTTTGGAGGCTGGGTTAGGAAAAGACCCTTTTGGAGGTGACATTTAGGTTTAGACCAAAGAAGGAGCCAGCCACGTGAAGAGCTGCAGGAGCAGGACTGCAGATAAAGCCAGTGCCTGGGGCTGGGAATACCTTGAGGTGGAAGGGTAGGCCTGGGCTCCTCCCTCCTGAGCCGTGGTGGGATCCAGGCAGGATAGGTGCATCACACAGGGGGAAGTGGATGTGCTGAGTCTCAGCCACCTCAGCATCTAGGGCTGTAGCCCCAAGGCTCAAGAAGTGCTCAGAGTCCCCGAATGTATCACGGAATATGCTGGGGAGAAGAATGGTCCTACCCTGGACTCTCTGAGGTGGAGGAAAATGGCCACGAGTTCCCCAGAGTGGCAGAACTTTGGTTTTCCGGTATGGAGATAAAGTGATTTGGATGTGTTCATTTCCTGTGTCTGCTCTAACAAATTGCTACAAACTTAATGGCTGACAGCAACAGAAATTTGTTCTCTCACGGTTCTGATGGCCAGATGTCCGCTATCAGTATCACTGGGCTGAAGTCAAGGTGTCAGCTGGGCCGAGCTCCCTCTGGGGGCTATAGGGGAGAATGTGTTCCTTGGCTCTCCCAGGTTCTGGTGGCTGCTGGCATTCCTTGACTTGTGACCACATCACTCCCGTGTCTGCCTCCACAGTCACATTGCTGTCTCCTCCTCTGTTGTCATATCTCCCTCTGCCTCTCTTGGAAGGATATTTGTGATTGCATTTAGGCCCATCCAGATAAATCCAGGATAATCTCTCCATCTCAAGATTCTCAACTCAATGACGCCTGCAAAGTCTCTTTTGCTATATTAGGATCATTTATGGATTCTGGAGACTGGAATGTGAGCATAGTTGGGGGCCGTTATTCAGCCTGCCACAGATGAGTTGGTAAAAGGAAGAGGAGGAGGAGGTGAGTGGGGGCAGTGAGGGCAAAGTCCATGCATTTGCAGCATCTGGAGTAGATAGTGCTGGACATTCAACACGCTCCGGTAAAATGCTATCAGAGAATCCTGCCATCAGCTGGAGGTGACAGGCCTTACTTGATTATGTCACCAGCTATGATATTTTAATTTTTCATAACATCTTAATCCTGTCATTCCCAGGAGAGGATTTGATTAGCAGGAAAGAGGGATGAGAAGTTTGGGGTGGCAGAAGCCCTGGGCCTTCCCGTTGCATTGACTCTTATAAAGAGCTTTTTGACGAGGAGTAAAAGGGCAGAGAGCAGTGGGAAATGATGGCGTCCTAGTGAGTGGGGGTGAGAGTGGGTGGGGAGGGGTGAGTACTTCCATTGGCGTAGTGAGGTCCTTGGCTGGCTTTAGTTCTGAGTTACTTATTGGTAGATTTTAAGAATTGATGGAGTTAAATAATTATGAGACAAGATCAAGTAAATAAGAAAAGAATATTGTTTTTCTTAGATCTGTCAAAGAAACCATAAGGTCTCCTACCTAGACAGTCTTTCTAGAAATATTGAATTTCTCTTTATTATTTCAGAAGTTAAACAAGAATAAATTTGAATAATTAATGCATTGGTCTCTCTCTTCACCGCCTCCTCTGCCACTTATTAGTGTCTAGATCATCTTAAGGTGCTGAGAGGAAAGAAACAGATCAGAGAAATGGCAAGGCAATTTGGAGACATCAACTAAATTGCTTGCCTGGTTTGTGGGTGGAGGTGGTGGTTGTGATTGGAGGGTGCGGGCCCCTGACTGGAAGTGCCTGGGGAACTGTGCCAGTGTCTCTTTGATCTGTCTCAATGCAGGACTCAGGTTGATGAGACCTGTCAAATAAGATCACCTCCCTGATTGGGCTGGGGAGTAGGGCTTAGTATGGGCTGCAAGAGGGGCTGCAGATGGGCTGGCTCCAGGAAGAACTAGTGAACTAGTTCTGACCTGAGGGAGGGCAGGTCAGGGATTTGGACTAACCCTCAGTGCCCACTCAGAGTGGCCTCTGGGGGCTTCAGTCATGCTGCCCCGGCTTCTGGACTGCTGCTGGTTAATGGTTGTGCTGCTATTTGCTGTATCTAACACAGATTGGTGCCCACACATATTGGGAATTAATGGTTTGCCTGGCTTCTGATGAACCGATGACCTCCTCCACTAACCCTGATGGGCCTGCAGGACATCATCTCTCTGAGATCCTTTGAGGGGCCCATTTATATATCCCACAGCATTTAATGGGGGCCTACTGTGGGTCAGGCTCTGGGGATACCACAAAGCATGGTTCAGGCTTGGCCCCCAAGTTTATCCAGTGGGAGAAACAGACAAGTAATAGGGAATCACTACAGAGTGCTTCAGCCCTGAGTGCAGGGGGATCTGAGAACACAGAACCCAGTGTTGAGAGTCAAGGGTGGCTTTCTGGAGGAAGTCACATCTGCTCTGAAATCTGAAAGATAACTTGGGATTAACCAAATGAAAGGTGAACATTCCAGATAGTAGGAAAAACCATTGACAAGTTCTTGAGAGACAGAGAGCATGATGTGTTTGGGGAACCATTAGTAGTCCGGCATGAATATGGTGTTGGGTGAGAGATGGGGGTGGGAAGAGATGTCAGTGAACCATGCGTGCTAGACACTTTGGATGGGGCATTAGGGAAATGGGTTCTGAGAGAGTTTAACAGTGTAAATAAACCGTTCTTTCCAATGCATCCCATTGGTCAAAGCAGTCACAGATCCACCCACCTAGATTCAAGGGATGAATGGGAGCGTAGATAGAGTCTACCTCCTGAAAGAGAGAGTACTAACAAATCTGTGGCTACCACACTGAGGAAGGAAGGTGATGGAAGGTTATAAAAGGCAAGACTGTTCTTACTCACAGGCAAGGAATTTGAAGAGATTCCCTCTCTGTTAAAGTTAATAATTATTTGCTATATACCTGCATCGCCATACTGGGTTGCTAAAAATAGAAAGGTTTCCACACGTTTTAGTAAACAGCAACTTCTCTGAGCCCCTGAGTGTGGTCTAATTGCCCTGCTGCCTGACTCGGTTCCTCCCCTGGGACACACAAATTGGACTCTTACTTTATTTACATATTATTTAAATTGAATATCTATCTCTATATCAGACTAGCAGCTGAATAAGGGCAGAGGACAATTTTTTTAAAAAACAGAGTCTATTGTAACAGTGCTTGCCACATGGTAGGCACTCAATCAGTGTTTGAATAAATGAATGAAACCAATATGTATCAGGTACCCATCATGAGCCAGGCACATTGTGGGCCTAGAGCAAGAGAGAGATCATAAGCAAAATAAATAAGTAAAATCTATAGCATGTTAGATGTGGACTCGTGCTGTGGAGAAAATCCGGGGCCGAGGACAAGGAGTGGCAAGGAGGACTTACTCTTTTAAATAGGGTGCTCAGGGATGGCCTGCTGAGAACGTGACTTGAGTGAACACCCAAAGAAATGAGGGAATGAGCTTACACAGTTGATCGGTGCGGGGGGACACTGTGGAGTCCACCTTGTTAGAATCAATACCTTCTGTGCCAGTTTCCTGTGGTTAGAAGGGTCCCAATTAGAGATTCTTCTCTATGATTCAGGTTGTCTGCACCTTCCCACGGTGCACATGGCTCCATCCCTTCAGAGGGACACCGAGCTGCAGGTCTTGCTACAGCTCCCACCCGCAGAGCAGTTTTCCTGGAGGGAGACAGGGAAAAGGGCAGCAGGGCCTTGGTTCCAGGAAGGTTTTAGGAAGAAGAGGGTTTCGGGAGATAATGGGTGAGGGCAGGGGTGCCAAGTTCCACTGTGGAAAGAGGAAAAGAGAGGGAGGCAAAAAAGGAGGATTTTGCCTATGAAGAAACCAAACCAGAAAATTAAAATGGCCCACGCCAAGCCTAGTGAGTAGCCTGAACCAGTAAGGTTAAGGACCTTAGCAATACTTGCAGGAACTCTGGCTGTGTTCAGTTGTGCAATGAGAGCAAAGAGGGCCAGCGCACAGGCAGAGCCTGCTGGTGCCTGCTCCACAAGGAGAGCTGAGCCCTGCTGCCAGAAAACCCAGAGAAAGGGGCAAATTTCTCAACATACATAGAACAATCTCTGGGGAAAGAGCCCAGTGGCTGCCTAAGCCAGGCGGGGCCCGTCTGCTTGCCTGGGTTTGGATCCTTGGATCCTGGCCCCGCCATGGACTAACTGCGAGGCCCAAGGCAAACTCTTCATCCTTTTAAGCATCAGTTTCCTCATTGGAAAAATGTGGAAAAATAATGAGACCTCCCTCATAGGGTGGCAATGAGGGTTGCATTAGAAAATGAGTACAGGCTGGGCATGGTGGCTCATGCCTGTAATCCCAGCACTTTGGGAGGCCCAAGCAGGCAGATCACTTGAGGTCAGGAGTTTGAGACCAGCTTGGCCAACATGGTGAAACCCTGCTTCTACTGAAAATACAAAAAATAGCCAGGATGATGGTGTGTGCCTGTAATCCCAGGTACTCGGGAGGCTAAGGCAGGAGAATCGCTTGAACCTGGGATGGGGAGGTTGCAGTGAGCCGAGATCGTGCCACTGCACCCCAGTCTGGGCGACAGAGCAAGACTCCGTCTCAAACAAAACAAAACAAACCAGACAATGAGTACAAAGTACTTAGCCCAGGGTCCATAGATTAAGTGCTCATTTTATTGATGATTTTTTAAGATTTATGCAAAGGCTGCCTTTAAAAGAGAGCTTTGCACTGCAATGCTTGTTTACAGAACAGCAGCTGCGTGACAGTCACTGGAGGACGGGGGATGTTAAAGCTGAATTTATAGAAGGCGATACTGAGAGCGGAGGCATCACACATGAAAGTGAAGCATCTCAGGGACTGTGCAGCAAACCAATGGGGAATGAAGACCCAATTTGTAAGGCAATTAATTTGCATACTACTTTGTGATCCAAAAGTTCATATAATATTAAAGTTGTTTTAAATGTTGCATTTCCTCCTTTCCTTTTTTGCCCTTTTTTTTTTTTTTTTGGCTCAAAAAATACTCATTTTTTAAAACATTTTCATCAACACCATAAGGGCACTCCCCCCCTACTCCCCAGGGTTCACAGCCTGACTCAGGGCCGTCATAGTGCCTGGTTTTTCCTGTGGTAGCAGACATGAAAACTGCTCCGTTAGACTAGGCTCACTGGCCAACAAGTGCTCCCGCAGACAAATTTATTAGGAATATTCTAGATGACTTAGAGGTACTTGGAGCAGAGTTGTTTTTCTCTGAATTTTTAGGAAGTAGAGCATGCAGACTCAGGGGAGAAGAAAAGTAGCAGGACTCTCTCCAGCCACTATATTCCCTGGCTGTTGGCTGTTGCCTTCTATTTGTGTGTGTGTGTGTGTGTGTGTATGTTTTCAAGTTGATTGTGAGATCCTAGAATGTAGTCCTTATATCACCTGTTTGCTCTGCATCTAACCCATACTATTTCCCCTTCCCCTCGTTTAATGTAAGATTTTATGCCTCACACTTGGGACACAAAGATGCAAGAAAGACTCTTGGTTTGACTTGGTCCCTTAGCAGCTGGACCCACTCATGTCTCTGCTGTCCCCAGAAGACACGCACGCTCTTGCCTTTGCACAGCCTGCCACCAGGCCTTCAGGGAGAAGAGAGCCAGGTCTGCTCTGAAGGGCATTTACGCTCTGCAGGCCTCAGCCTTGTTGAACTTTTCTGCCACCTTGGAGGAAGCTGCGGCTGTGGAGGCTGTTCCAGGCTCTGCTGCTGTGCGTCTGTTCCTACCAGGACGGGCTCCTGTTGTATCCTGGGAGTTTCCTTGTCCTGGGATGTGAGGTGCAGGGAGGTTAGCTTCTCTACACCCTAGTCCCTTCCTCCCCCATCTCCTGAGCCCTGGTAGGAGCTTTTAGAGTATTCTTTGGCTCCAGTGGACAAAATAACCTGGTTGCTCAAATGGATTCTAAATATAACCACGGCAGCAAAGAGGCTCAGCTAGAGGGTACGGAGAAGTTGTGCTTGGGTAAACGATGGTTCGTTTCTGATTATTTTACCACTAATTGGAGCTGCCTTCTCTCGGGCTTCCTCTTCTCCTTTTTAGCAGCAAATGTGATTGCTTCCATTGAATTTGCTCCCTTCCTCCCTTCTGCCTGCTGCTTCCTCCCCCACCCACTGCTGGAAAGCAGCCGTTTCTCTTGTTCTTGTTCTTGCTGTTGGATCAGCCCCAGA
Source organism: Mandrillus leucophaeus (assembly GCF_000951045.1). NCBI lineage: Eukaryota > Metazoa > Chordata > Mammalia > Primates > Cercopithecidae > Mandrillus > Mandrillus leucophaeus. Next base: position 1,175,373 of record NW_012107486.1, read on the forward strand.
GGCTCACTGGTCTGGGGCAGGTCTCTGGAAGGCTGGGGTGTCAGCTTCTTCCACTCCAACGGAGGTGGCTCCCACTCCTGTTCTCAGCTCAGTCCCCCCAGAATGGGTATTACCTCACCATTGCCATGTTTAGAAGTCCTCGGGGGGGCATTTTGGGAATTTTTTAATATTCAAACTATGATTTACGAGAAAATGGAGATGGATGCATTAGTCTGACTCTTCTCAGGTCACGTAGTGAACAGGGCTGGACCCTCTGTCCCCTGTTCTGGGCTACCACCCTTTGTAGTGAGCACAGACTCCTGTTCTTGTTTCCCTATTTTTATTTGTTTCTTGTTTTGAGAGAAAGGATGCTGCCAGGCAGCCTCTGTGAATTCAGGGTTAGTTGATGATGAAAAGTCATAGACAGGATTGCCTATATGTGACCAAAAGAAAACCTCCTCCCTGCTCTTTGGGGAAATTCAGTCCTGCCTAAACCATCAGTGTTCAATTTAGACAAACTAAAGGGTATTTGGTTTTTCTCAGGTTTCAAAGCTATATAGATTAACTCCAAACAGCTGGATGACATTAAACATCTAGATGCCACGAACACCCAGCCCCCTGGGGTACCCTTGGTGCCTACCCTGGTTGGACACCATGTCTGGAATCTTTGCCTCTTAGTATCATGAATGAGGGTGGCAAGGAGGTCACTTCTACTCCATTGAGGGGTGTTTCCCTGCTGCTCATTCATGGTGAGTGGAATAAAGGGAGGATAGAGCCTTTCATAACGTTTGCCTTGAAGAGGAGGTGAGAGATTTGCTGGTGGAGCATTTCGTCTGTCAGAAAGTGGGAGGTCTGGTCCTCTTCTAGTGTCAGGGGAGGCAGTAGGATGGAGACTGAGGAGAGTAGAGGGTTTGACATCTCCTCAGGAGAATGGGGAGTGCTGCCTATCCAAACACACCAGGCTGTGTCCACAGCTAGCTCTCCACGTGGAAGGGGCCAGGTCTTCCTCCCTGCAATGGCCTAAGCAGTCTTCACTCCTCTAACTTCAGGGGGACCAGGCTGGCAGTAGTCTTTCTCTTGTTTGGAGCAGGTGAGTTCTACCCACTACTCCTGTTCTTTGGTCAGGAACTTTTTCTGGAGAATTAGCTGGGAACCTGGAAGTATGTGAAACCATGCTTAAGATCACACACTCAGTTTTGTTTTGCTGGAAGATGCAACAATGAGATTTGTATTGATTTCTATGCTACTGTATAAAGAGACATTTTAAGGAGTATTTGGTGAAATCTTATTCAATGTGTAATCTTATGAGAATGTACTAGGTTGCAGGAGAGATTTTATCTTTTGGATATTATAGAGAATTTCTTTATTGTGGCTGGTGTTCTGATGAACTGAGGAACTAGGCATGGAGATTTCTTGGAAAAGCCTAGACAGCTGCTGTTTTGGAATGGGTTGAATGTGAATATTCGATTTTGCAGGAGGAGTGTTAGTGAGTGTGGAATCTGGCCATCACAGAGCTGTGTGTTAGATCTGATTTATTCATAATGAACTATCATTCCCCATCAATGTAAAGCAGGCTTCTATAAACTGTCTTCCCTCAGAAGTACACCCAGCATGCTACATAATATCCCCGTAACATTTTCCCCCATATGTTTTTCCTCAAATACCAGTCTAATGCATATGCCAGCCATGCTCCTCACTTATGACATTTCCTTACTTTTATCATTTTATCAGCAACTCAGGGAGCAGTCGTGGGACTAACAGGAATTTTGGATGACACCAGAGTGTTTATCTGGTGCACCCTCTGGCCATTCCTTGGAAAGTGCCTTGGATGTGCTGTGTTTGATCAGTGGCTCAGCCACTCACTAAATGTTGGAGTCTTTGATAAATCGCTTACCTTTCTTGGGTTTAGTGCCCTGTTTGTAAAATAGAGGCTTGGCCTGATCATTCACTGAACAGGTATTTATGGAACACTGGGTATGTGCTAAATGCATAGCATGTACAATCATATTGATATAAGACACTGTCCTTTAGCTGGGGGAGGGACATGGAGTTTGGACAGAAGACAGAGACATATAAACAATTAAGTACAAGGCAAAGTGTACAGCATGCTAAGGGAACAGAGCGGGGAGAGAGAGTAATTATGCCTGAGAGGGTTAGGAAATGACACACTGAAGGAAGTGACGTTTGCTCTTGGTCTTGACATATGATCTTTTTAGTGTACAAGGTGAGAAGACAGAAAAAAAACAGCATGGGCAAAACCACAGAAGTTTGAATATGGCATGGCTATGGGGCTTAGCAAGCAGTCCAGTGTGGCTGGAGGGAGAGGTGATGTTGGGGAGGAAGCTGAAACCAGCTAAATGGGTTCACTAGGCCATTGCAAGCGGGTGGGCTTCTGCTCCCGCTAAGAAGCTAAAAGTAGTTCCGATACTCCATGGCTCTGTGCTTACTCTGCCAGTTTGGATATCCACCCAGAAGTGTGGGTTATGGGGGGTTTTAAAATTCCTCCTGAGCTTCCCTGGTCTTTTCTCTCAGACATTTCTAAGATTAAACTGTGTAGTGGGTACTTATCTCTAGTCACAAATTTAGGTGTGCAAGAAATGTAATTTTATTTATTTTTCCATAATTCAGCTTATTTCTATAATACATTCCTATTCTGCTACAGAAGAAACTTAACCTCACTGAATCTGGGATCCCCTCCTTTCCTTAGGATTATAGCTAACTTGGGGTACATGGAGGAGCATCTATCATGAATTCACACTGGCAGTTGCTGAAATGTCTACATTGCTGCCGCGCCTTACATTTCACTGCTGAGCAATTTTGACTCTCCCTCTCTCAATGCAAGGCTGCTTTAGGTCTGGCTCCCTCTCTTCTGGTGCATGGGAATCATAAGGGTTTTGCTGATTCCATGACACCTTGGTCCATAGGGGCAGTACCAGAGGGCCATCTAAACCCTATCTCTGGTGCAGCCTTTAGTAGAAAAGAGTTAAACATAGGGCTCACCCCAAAACATAAGGTTTACCCAAAAAGTTAAACATAGGGTTACCATATGACCCAGCACTTCCACTCCTAGGCATATACCCCAAAGAACCAGTAACATATAACCACACAAAAACTGGTACCTGCCTGTTCATAGAAGCATGATTTCTAATAACCCCAAAATGAAAACAACACAATGCCCATTAGCTGATAAATAGATAAACAAAGTATGTCATATCCATACAAAGAATTTAGCCATAAAAAGGAAAGAAGTACAGATATATACTATATCATAGATATGAACCGTGAAAACATTGTATCAGGTGAAAGGAATCAGACATAATGGCCATATACTGCATGACCCCCTTTGTTTGGAATGTCCAGAAGAGGCAAATCTGTAGACCAGAGACTAGGGGCGGGGGATAATTGGGACGGACCACTCATGGGTACAACAGGTATGAGCTTTCTTTTAGAGGGTAAGGAATGGAAATGTTCTGGAATTAGATAGTGGTGATGATTGTAAAACATTGTGAATATACTGAAAACCACTGATTGTACACTTTAAGATGGTGAATTTTACGTTACGTGAATTAAATTTCAATTTTGAGGATTGAAAAAAAAAACCCCAAGATCTTTCTGGACACCCTTTACAACTATATCTTCTCCAAGATCTTGTTGCCCCCTAGAGTTCTACCTGGGAAGGGGGCAAGGACTCACAATGCTCTCAGATCCCCTAAACCTATAGGGAGAGTGGCTCTAGTACCTTTGAGGAGTGGGAGGCAGGGCACAGGGTTCCCCTTTCTTAGGGACCTGCTACATCTTTCCACTCCTTGCTTCACAGGTGGCATCTCACCGCTCCCGCTCACCCTCACCACTCACCACTCTGAGCGCCTTCTTCATGCGGTCTCCTCAGTCTGCTGCCTAGACACTGAATCCTCTCTGCTCCTTTCCAAGGGCTGGACTTTGAAAACCCATAAGCCAAATGTAACTCTTTCTCTTCCTTTGTAATTCCTCTGTGTCTTCCTTCCCTGAGGCAATGTACTGTCAAAGCAGACTCAGTGAGGGAAGGACAGAGGAGCATAGGAAAATATGGAGGTGGCTTGGAAGTATTTAAAATGGTTAATATTTAAAAATATTGTTCTACTACCATATGCAGCTCAGTCTTCTACTTTGGGCAGGGACCCCTTTCCTGGATGTAGGAGGGAAGGTCTCAGAGGTTTCACAAGGCAGGAGATTTGGCTGCTAGACTCCTTTTCCCATGACTCACTGGGAAAACTCCCAGATTATCATTAGAAGAAGATGGAGTGCGTTGCTAGAGGACTGGCCCTGGGCAGAGGCAACATGAAAAGGGACCTTTTCATGCCCCCAGAATCACCCCATTGAGGGAGCTGTTTATTCTCTTCCCACCTCTGCTGCAAGCCTTTCTTCCTCAACCTGTTCCCCTCCTACAGGCGTCGCCTTGGTGCCCCAAGTTCTGCCTGGGACTGTCACTGCTCTGTTTGTATCTGAGGATGTAATGGGGAAGGGCATTAGACTTGATCTTTAAGTCCCCTGGATGGTTCTGATACCTACAAATTGAGTAGCTTTGGGCAAATTACTTAACAAGACTCAGTTTTCACATCTATAAATGGTGATATGATTCCTTAGCTTATACAGCCTCTCCAGTCTAGACGTTAATGATTATTAGAATTATTAAGTATACATACTACTAAGCACAGTATGTGGCACATAGCAGGAGCTCATTAAATGTCTATCACATTGATTATTATTACTAGGTTGCAGTCTTGAGCTAGTCATTTGCCTTCTCTGAGCTTGTTTCCTCATCTGTAAAACGGGGCTAATATTACCTCCCTCATAGGACTGTTTGAAGCATCTGGTATCCAGTAGGTATTAAATGAACCTTAATGGAACTTTTTCCAGCAACTTCTGATCCAGTTGTTTTCTCCAGCAACTTCCGATCCTTCCTCATCAGAGCCCAAAAGGAGAGGTGCTTTGTCCCAATTATGAGCACACAGCTCTGCATCTGTCAAACTGCTAACTCTTTCTCCCTGGAGGCCCAAAGTCTCATGTGTTTTCCTAGTAGGTGCAGAAATGGAAGAATGGACTGGTGTGTGTGAGTCCTTTCTGCTGTGGATGGCAGCAAGACCTCCTCATTACTGGAATGAGTTCTTGCCTTTGTTGCCCTTTTCCACATGGATACAGGCTTCATCTGGCCTTGGCTTTGTTGGTCCACAGGTGTGTGGTCTCCAGTGAGGAATTCAGCTTCTCCAGACCTTGGTTTCCTTGTCTGTAGAATAGAGATGATGATACTGTTTGCCTCATACATCTTACAGGCTTGTTGCTTGAAACTAATGGAATGATGGATGTGAAACTACTGTGAGCTCTGTAACATGCTGTAAGGGATTATTCTTCTGGGCTACCTGACTACCTAAAGTTTTGCCAATGCTTTGGAAACATGAATGTCTCCCAGAGGCAGCTCACTGGGGACTCATGTCAGTAGGAATTAGAGCAAAGTATGTGGGAATAAGACTTAGAAACAAACATCAAGGAAGGGAAATGGGGGAACCGGGGCAAATGTGAAAGAGGAAATGGGAAGAACCAAAAACAGATTATTTTCCTGTTTTACAGACTTGTTTGCAGTTTTGCCTTGGGCTGACCTGACCCCTAGGCTGTAACCCTCCCTCTGGGAGTCCCCTTAGGATCTCGTTATGAGTTTACTGAAGATGAGAGGCGTGGGGAGGGTGGAGGTATCTGTGAAAGGACATAAATGTCCCATCATAGGTCTGACATCACACCCCATATAGGCCCTCAAGGGCTCTGCGGGCATAGTTCCCCCTGGGGGACCATCTACAGGGGACAAATAGACCTGGATCATTTCTGATTCCATTCCCTAAGTCTTGAGGGCAGATTTTTGTGCCTAGTCTGGTGCTGAAGGTTATAAAGAAGCCTAAAATCTCATCCCAGCTCTCAAGGGTACTCACAATCTCATTAGGAAGATGGGAATATGGGAAAACTATTACACAAACCAAAAACCAGAAACAACCCGCTTGTGAATACCTGCCAAAATGTGCGTGTGGGATGTCTATTGCTATAATACCTCAGAGGAGAGAAATAGTCCTAGCCAGCACGGCTAAGGAAGGAAGTAGAGAATCCATGTTTGAAAATAGTGGAAACTAAATTTGAATGGTGTTATAGGTCATATCCCTAAATGTAGACCTCGAAATAAAGATTGATGTGCAAGTGACTTACAAAGGAAGTGCTTCGAGGAGACAGAGGTAAGGGACTAGTGGGGCAGGACAAGGTGAGAAGAACATCAAGTAGGGATACAATTTCAGGTGGCATCCCAGCCTCAGCCTGACCCCTCAGGCAGCTCTGGAGCATAAATTGCACAAAACAGTTTGTCAACCACTAGGCAAGGGTGGATGACATGGTCCCTGTCCATCAGTCATTGGCTATATAGGTTGCTGCAGGGTAGAAAGAGACTCCCCTGGTCTCTGGCCCTCTGCATGATGATGTGGGAAGTAGCCAAGCCCAATAAGGTTGCAGGTGCCAGCAGTCAGAAACAAGGCAGCCAGAAGCTGTGGTTTGGTGCATGAAAGTGGTGAGAGAGCTCTGGGAAGGGCAGCAACAGACTTCACTACAGATAGGAGAGGTGGGGTGAGAGTATGGGGTGTCTTCATCACCAGAGTTAGAAGTCTGGACTTGGTCCTCTGTTCACCATAAGCCCTTATGAATTCCTGAGGAGGTGAAATGGGGGAACTGGGGCAAGGAAGGGAAATGGGGGAACCGGGGCCAATGTGAAAGAGGAGATGGGAAAAACCAAAAACAGATTATTTTCCTGTTTTACAGACTTGTTTGCAGTTTTGTGTTGGGCTGACCTGACCCCTAGGCTGTAACCCTCCCTCTGGGAATCCTCCTTAGGATCTCGTTATGAGTTTACTGAAGATGAGAGGCGTGGGGAGGTGGGCACATGGAAAAGAGAAAGATGAAACCAACAGTGGTATTCAAGGGGACTGGAGGTGGCGGAGGCCGGAGGCAAGTCAGGCCAGGCATGCCCTTCCTGTTAGGGCCTTTGTACTGGCTGTTCCAGATTGCATGTTATTTTATTCCCTGTGACTCTGACTGGCTCCCTCCCTTACCTCCTTCAGGTTTTGGCTCAGATTTCACTTTTGCATCAAAGCTTTCCCTGACTCCTCCATTGAACTCTACATTGTGTGTTTTCTTTATTTACCATCCTAAGCTCCTTTGTCCAGCCTTTTCCTGATCAGCAGCCATTGTATTTTACACCATACTTGTTTATGACGCCCATTGTTAATTGTCTCTTGTCCTTAGAATGTGAGCTCCGTGTGGGCAGGATCTCTGTTTTCCTCACCGATTCATCCGGAGTGGGTCAGGAGTGCCTGGTCCATGGCAGGCATGCAGCAAACATTCTGTATAATGAATCACTGTGATCAGAAGTGGGATGGAGGCTGTCCCAGAAGGAACCAGATTGGAAGGCCAGATCTCAGAGACCTTATACAGAAGAAATAACAGGGATGGATGGTTCAGACACAGGGGCTGAATTGCATGAGAGCACAAGAAAGATTATGAAGATCTGGACAAAGGAAGGTAGAATGATGCTGTGTCCTTGTTGAGTAGCTGTGCCCAGGTAGTTGGTGTGGTGGCATGGAGGGGACAGAATTCCGGGTGGAGCAGCATGTTGAAGGGATATACAATACAGTGAGGTTCTAGGGAGCAAATTTTCCCTTGAGGGTGCCGTGGGGTGTGGGAGGAGAAAGTAGCTGCTTTGGATCCTCTTGGGCCCCAGTCTTCTGCCTCTGCAGGGAAAGCCAGGTGCTTTGATAAGAGCGGGCGGAAGGCTTTTCCTGCTCCCCTGCCCATGGCCCCCTTCCTGCCATCAGGGCTGCTGGGATAATGAGTGGTTTCCTGGTCTTTCCTCTGTACAAGCCTTTGCAAGCATTCATTAGCCAAGCCTCCCCTGTCCCATTGAGGAACCTGGGAGGTCTCATTCACCCTGGACATGGCTGGATAGCAGCACTGAGCACACGCTTTGGAAGGTAGTGCTGGTTAACACTCTCAGTGAGTGTGCATGAGTGTGGATGCAGGTGAGGACAGCCTGCTATCACGATGGCAATCCTTGCTTTTTTTTTTTTTTCAATGAATCAAGGTCTCACTCTGTCACCCAGGTGGGAGTGCAGTGACGCGATCATGACTCACTGCTGCCTCAACCTCCCAGGCTCAAGTGATCCTCCTGCCTCAGCCTCCCATGTAGGTGGGACTACAGGCATGTACAACCACACCTGGCTAATTAAAAAATTTTTATTTTGTAAAGACAGGGCCCTGCTGTGTTGCCCAGGCTGGTCTTGAACTTCAGGCCTCAAGCAGTATTCTAGCCTTGGCCTCCCAGATTGCTGGGATTACAGGCATGAGTCACTGTGCCTGGTCAATCTTAGCCTTTGAGGGCTACCTGGCATTTGGAGACAGTTGGGTAAATCTGATGACTGGGGTCAGGGCAGCTGCAGCCTATTGGCTTGATTTGTTGTTGTCCTAATGAAAAACTAGCAAGGAGAGGCCTGGGCCAGGGCGGTCAGTTCAGTGGCTGCCTTAGACACTGTTCTCCCTTTCTAACCTGAAGCCAGGGTCTGGACAGGGAGGGGCACCCCAGGAAGAAGCTCAAGGAGCTGTATTTGCTTTGTTGAGCACAGGCCTTCTTCTCTGTGGCTGGGGCCACGGACCTGCTCTGGTGTCCTGACATTTAGCAGGAAATGGCACCTAGGCACAGTTGGTAGTCTTTTAAGGCAGATGATGGAAGTGCTGGTAGCTACAGGCATCCTCACAGAGGAAGTAGATGAGGGGGCTAGGGTAGAGAGGAGGAGTAGGGCAGATGCCCTGTGCAAACTGGCTGGTGAGCACATGTGAGATGGGTCTTGGGGACCTTCTGCTATATAAATGGGGAGATGTTGCGGGGCACCAAAGGCCTGCCAGAGCCTATGAACTTGAGGTGTTCTGTTACTCTGACTCTACATCTGTGGGCTAGGGAGAGATGGAGAAAGGCTGATGAATGGAACCTGGGACTGGGGTCTCCAGAGAACAGGACTCCCCTTGGGGACCTGGTTCTCATTTGACTCTCCTCTCTGAATGGTTATTCATATCTGACACCTTCCATTTTAGGGTTGGAGGAGAATACTGAAGCACCTCTCACACATGACCTCTGTGGTCATGTGGTCCTTCCATCTCTCCTATTCTCACTACAGGGGTCTTTGATGGCCTTTGGTTCCTGGTATCAGACACTGGCTCAAGACAATGCACTGTGCTAGAATCTGATTGGATTTACTTGGTTTGCGGTTGCACGAGACCTGGTTATCTCAAGGTAAGAGTCAATAAGTACATCTGATTAACTGATTTGACCTGGGGCACTTTGAGGGGTCCTGTTGTAATCTTGTTGTTTTCCTCTGCTTTTCTCATTTATCCCTCTTTTTTGCAACTTGAGAAGTAAAATAGCAGCCTACCAAGGTGAGGCCACGCTTGCAGGGATAACATTTGAGCCAAGGCTTCATAAGGGCTGCTGTAGGAGGGGAGAGCATCCTGGCACTTTCGTGGGCTACGTGGCAGACTGCAGTTGCAAGGATTAGCAGTGTGAGCCCTGATCCTGCTACCTCTTTGCTGTGTGACCCCAGACAACTTGCTTCACTTCTCTAAACCTGAGACCTGCCTCACAAAAATGAAGAGGAAGCATATATGCCTTTATGTTGGGTAACTGAAGAGTAATAGACTAATACTGATAATAGTAGTAGCTATCATCCCTTGAAGACCCTTGTGGTGCTTGGCACTTAACCTGTGTGATCTATAATTGTCATAAGCAGCCATCTAGGGGTACTTTTATTTCCACTTCATAAGTAAAGGGGCAATGGCATGGAGGTTTGCATCCCTTGAAACGTGCTCTTCTTTCTGTTTTGTGATTCTGTGTCTGTGGTAAAGGAGGCCTCCCCTGCCTAACATGTCCTGTTAGCTACTTTTGGAGCTACCAACAGGGGTGGGCCTAGACCGGGCCGTGGATCCCTGGCTTCCTGGGACACCTCTGTGTCTCCTACCTCTCCCATCCCTGGAGGTTGCCATTCAAAAGAGTACTGTGGTTGCACCTTCTGCATTTGGGTGCCCTGTCACTCATCAGGATCAAGGCAAGTTCTTAGCAAAATTTAGAATTTGTCAAGATCTTTGGCCTGGTGCCTCATCCAAAGTGCTGTTTAAGAAGCTCTTTTTTGAGTTGAATTGGCACTGTGTCATCTCTCCTTTCAAACTAAGTTCTTTTTTTTTCCTGTTTGGGCTCCAGGAATTTTTTTCTCAGCGTTTCCCAGGACATCCTGGATATTTATTTTTGCTGTGCACTTTAACCTTGCAAAACATTTAGGGATCTCTAGCTTGTCATCTCAAGGGGGTATAGAAATTGGAGTTGTAGAAGAAATTAATAAAAATAAAGCTTGAAACTTTCCAGATGAACCTTGATTTGAATTAATAATTATTAATAATTATTTATATTTATATAACTATAAAATATATAATAAAGTATATAATAATATATAAATATGATATAATTATATAATATATAATTAATCAAGTATTAGAACAAATTAATTATTAATAATGAATACCTTCTAATTATAACTTTAATTAGATATTAAAATAGCAGAGAGCAACTAGTTGACTACTTAAAAATGCTTCATAAAAGATGGGTAAGATATGGTAAAGTAGCTTTTATATTTTAATCATTTTCAAATGCAATGAATATAATTCTATTCCAGAGTCATAGAAACATGCCAATTTATTTGTAATTTACTTTGCTTTCTTTGAAAACAATGCTTTATTTCTCATATAGTCTTTAGAATAACCTTAATAATGCTTTTGATACATTGTCTTGTGAAGTAGTTGACAAAAAGAAAATTGGCCAGGCGTGGTAGCTTGCCCCTGTAATCCCAGCACTTTGGGAGGCCAAGGCAGGCAGATCGCTTGAGGCCAGGAGTTTGAGACCAGCCTGGCCAACATGGTGAAACCCAATCTCTACTAAAAATATAAAAATGAGCTGGGTGTTGTGGTGCGCATCTGTAATCCCAGCTACTGGGGCGGCTGAGGCATGAAAATCGCTTGAACCTGGGAGGCAGAGGTTGCAGTGAGCCGAGGTCACACCACTGCACTCCAGCCTGGATGACAGAGAGAGACTTTGTCTAAAAAAAAGAAAATAAAAAGAAAATGCATCATTTATATATATAGAGAGACTCTGTCTAAAAAAGAAAAAAAAAAAAAAAAAAGAAAAAGAAAATGCATCACAAATCTACCAGAATACCCAGAAAGAAGGTATTTATAACAAGGTGACAAACGAAAACTATTTTCACAGAGAACCTATGTACAAATCTTATTGTTGAAATTTTTTCTAAAAAGTTATTAAAGACAATTGAATTAGAAATTATCAAAGCTGAAAATCACAATTAGCTTGAAATAAGAATATCAATTTATGTGAGAGAAGGTTGCTTTGTGTAACAAACAATTCAGACATCTCTAAGGGGCTGTAGTAAGAACTACTTTTCACAATTTGCATCTGGCATTTTCCCTCTTCTGTCTGTGAGGATGGAGAAAAGCAGATGGGGTTGGGGGTCAGGACCAGGGAGGAGGGGGCAGTGCTTTGCCCATAGTTAACATGAGCTGCTTCAGTATGAGTGGCCATGGAACCGATTTTGAAAAAGTTGTATAAAGAAAGCCCCTCGCACTCCACAAAAAGATTTTGTTTGGTCTTTATTTATACTGAATTTGTTTCTAACTTTCCAAGAAAGGAGACAAATGAAATATCTTGGAGGCAGCAGGGTAAATGAACATCGGTTTTGGAGTCAGATTACTCAGTTCCATATCCTTAGAATGGATCTCAGAATACTCTCCCTGTATATTCTTCAGTAAGTAAAGATGATATATGCAAAGCACGGGGCCCACTGTAGATTCTTTTAAAATTACTGCTAGGATTTGTGTGAATGATGTTCTATCAGGAGGATGACTATGCTAGAAGAAGCACAGTCCAGATGGTTGAAGCGCATGCTGTGGAAGAGAGCAGACTCTTTTGTCTAAGTAACTCCACTAGTTCAGGTTAGGACACTCATCACTTCATGATGCAGGACTGCAAGTACACCAGTGAATAGTTGTGTGTCAACATTTCAAAGCTAGTTGGCTCCAAGGTATTTCTAGCTTGGAAATTTCCACTAATTGAAGCCTTGCTTTGTACAAAATGCAGTGTGGAGGTTGGAAACTGGAGAAATTACCTGGCTCGCTACCAAGTCTTTTTAATGGCCGCATCTTCGGGCTCTGTTTCTTGGTCTGACTTGGCCACAGGAGAAAACAAATGTCTGTGGTGTCATGAGCCTTGCTCTGGCTGTCAGAGTCCCCTAGGAGGGAAGCTAATTTTCTACACGTTAAGGAGCTTGTGAAGCTCAAAAGGCCACATCACAGAGCTTTCTCTTGAATGAATTTGTGGAATGAAAGCCATCCTGCAGTTTTAATACATAGGCCTCAAATGTGGGGACCACATACCAGGAGACATTTTTTTAGCAGCTGGTGCCAACCTGAAGCATGACAGACCAAAGAACTAAGGGGCTCCAGCTGCTCAGGGCCAGGCCAGACTAACCACACTGCCCTGGAGACACAGGAAGACCAACGAGTCCCTTCTGTATGCCGTCAAGATGCCCTATGGGCTTCCTGAAACTCAAACACCATTTGATTAGTAGGAGAAGTGGGGAGAAACACCTTTGGTAGGAAATTCGACTTTGTGTTTTTAAAAAATCTTTTAGGCTCAAGGGTACATGTTCAGGTTTGTTATATGGGCAAATTGTGTGTCACGGGGGTTTGAGGTACAGATTATTTTGTCATCCAAGTAAATAAGCACAGAACCAGAGAGGTAGTTTTTCAGTCCTCACCCTCCTCCCATGCTCCACTCTCAAGTAGGCCCTGTTTTCTGTTGTTCCCTTCTTTGTGTCCATATGTACTCAACTTTATTTATTTTTGTTTTTTTTTAACAGCTGAGAATTTTAATTTTTCAAAATTATTAATTGATGTCAATTAATTTGCAATATTGAAAGACTAGGACATTCAGGGGTGTGGTTAAAAAAAACAAAATTAAAATATAATGAACCCTGAAAAGCTGAACTCCAACTTGTACATTGTGTTAGTGTTGCCTTCTTCTTTATTTCGGAAAATCATCTCATGTTCCAGGATACTCTAACTATTCACACTTGTTTTGTTCTATACTTTTGTTTTTTTTTCTTTCAACTTTTATTTTAGGTTCAGAGAGTACATGTGGAGATTTGTAACATGGGCAAATTGTATGTCACTGGGGTTTGGTGTACAAATGATTTCTTCATGCCCAGGTAGTGAGCATGGTAACTGATTATAGTTTTTCAACCCTTACCCTCCTCCCACCCTCCTTCGTCAAGTAGGCCCTGGTGTCTATTGTTCCCCTCTTTGTGTCCATGTGTACTCAGTGTTTAGCTCCCACTTATAAGTGAGAACATGTGGTATTTGATTTTCTATTCCTACATTAATTAGCTTAGGATAATGGACTCCAGCTGCATCTATGTTGTTGAAAAGGACATGATTTTGTGTTTTTTTATGGCTGTGTAGTATTCCATGGTGTATACATACCACATTTTCTTTATCCAGTCCGTCATTGGTGGGCATCTAGGTTGATTCCATGTCTTTGCTATTGCGAATAACACTGTGATAAACATATGAATGCATTTTTTTGGTAGAATGATTTATCTTCCTTTGCGTATATGCCCAGTAGTGGGATTGCTGGGTCAAATAATTCTGCTCTAAGTTCTTTGAGAAATTTCCAAACTGCTTTCCCCAGTGGCTGAACTAATTTACATTTCTAGTGTCAGCATATAAGTATTCCCTTTTCTCCACAACCTCACCAACATGTTATTTTTTGACTTTTTTTTTTTTTTTTTTTGAGACGGAGTCTCGCTCTGTCGCCCAGGCTGGAGTGCAGTGGCCGGTTTTCGGCTCACTGCAAGCTCCGCCTCCCCGGTTCATGCCATTCTCCTGCCTCAGCCTCCCGAGCAGCTGGGACTACAGGTGCTCGCCACCTCGCCCGGCTAGTTTTTTTGTATTTTTTAGTAGAGATGGAGTTTCACCATGTTAGCCAGGATGGTCTCGATCTCCTGACCTCGTGATCCGCCTGTCTCGGCCTCCCAAAGTGCTGGGATTACAGGCTTGAGCCACCGCGCCCGGCCTATTTTTTGACTTTTTAATAATAACCATTCTGACTGGTGTGAGATGGTATCTCATTGTGGTTTTGATTTGCATTTCTCTAATGACTAGTGATGTTGAGCATTTTTTAATATGCTTGTTGGCTGCATGTATGTCTTCTTTTGAGCAGTGTCTGTTCATGTCCTTTGCCCATTTTTAAATAGGGTTGTTTTTCACTTATTGATTTGTTTAAATTCCTTATAGATTCTGAATATTAGACCTTTGCTGAATGCATAGTTTATGAATATTTTCTCATTTTGTAGGTTGTCTGTTTATTGATGTTTTTTGCTGTGCAGAAGCTCTTTAGTTTATTTTAAAATTTTGTTTATTTTTATTTTTTGCCATTGCCCAGGTTGGAGTGCAGTAGCGTGATCATAGGTCACTGCAGCCTCAATGTTCCAGCATCAAAAAATCCTCCCACCTCAGTCTATGGAATAGCTGGGACTATAGGCATGTGCCACTACATCCAGCTGATTATTTATTTATTTATTTATTTATTTATTTATTTATTTTTATTCTTAATAGAGACAAGGTCTCACTATGTTTCCTAGGCTGTTCTCAAACTCCTGAGCTTAAGCGATCCTCCTGCCTTGGCCTCCCAAAGTGCTGGGATTACAGGCATGAACCACTGCATCCAGTCAGAAGCTCTTTAGTTTAATTAGGTCCTACTTACCTATTTTTGTTTTTGTTGCAGTTGCTTTTGGAGACTTCGTTATGAAATCTTTGCCAAGGCCTATATTCAGAATGGTATTTCCTAGGTTTTCTATTAGAGTTTTTATAGTTTTACGTTTTACATGTAAGTCTTTAATTCATTTTGAGTTGATTTTTGTATGTGGTGAAAGGAAGGGGTCTAGTTTCAATCTTCTGCATATGGCTAGCCAGTTATCCCAGCAGCATTCATTGAATAGGAGTCCTTCCCCATCGCTTGTTATTGTCAACTTTGTGGAAAATCAGATGGTTGTAGGCATGTGGCTTTATTTCTGGGTTCATTAACCTGTTCCATTAGTCTATGTATCTGTTTTTGTACCAGTACCATGCTATTTTCGTTACTGTAGCCTTGTAGTGTAGTTTGAAGCTGGGTAACCTGATACCTCAGGTAATGTGATGCATTTGTTCTTTTTGCTTAGGATTACTTTGGGTATTTGGGCTCCTTTTTGTTCCATATGAATTTTAGAATAGTTTCTTATAATTCTGTGAAAAATGACATTGGTAGTTCAATAGAAATAGCATTGAATTTGTAAATTGCTTTGAGCAGTATGGCCATTATAATGATATTGATTCTTCCTGTATATGAGCATAAAATATTTTTTCCATTTGTTTGTGTTGTCTCTAATTTCTTTCAGCAGTGTTGTATAGTTCTTATTGTAGTGATCTTTCACCTTCCTGGTTAGCTGTATTACTAGATATTTTATTCTTTTTGTGGCTATTGTGAGTGGGATTACATTCTTGATTTGACTCTCAGCTTGGATGTTATTGGTGTATAGAAATAATACTGATTTTTGTACATTGATTTCTTATTCTGAAACTTTACTGAAATTGTTTATCAGTTTTAGGACCTTTTGGGCAGATACTAGGGGGTTTTCTAGGTACAGAATCATATCGTCTGCAAAGAGAGATAGTCCGACTTCCACTCTTTCTATTTGGATGCCTTTTATTTCTTTCTCTTGCCTGATCGCTCTGGCTAGGATTTCCAGTACTAAATTGAATAGGAGTGGTAAGAGTGGGCATCCTTATCTTGTTCCAGTTCTCAAGGGGAATGCATCCAGCTTTTGCCCATTCAGTGAGATGTTGGGTTTGTTCTAGGGGGCTCTCATTATTTTGAAGTATGTTCCTTTGATACCTAGTTTGTTGAGCTACTAGCTCATGAAGGGAAGTTGAATATATATATATATATATTTAACATGAAGGGATATTGAATATTATCAAAAGCCTTTTCTGTGTCTATTGAGATGATCATGTGGGTTTTGTTTTTAGTTCTGTTTATGTGATGAATCACATTTATTGATTTGTATATGTTGAACCAACCTTGAATCCCAGGAATAAATCCTACTTGATCATGGTGAATTATCTTTTTGTTGTGCTGCTGGATTCAGTTTGGCAGCATTTTGTTGAGATTTTTGTGCCTATGTTCATCAGGGATATTGGCCTGAAGTTTTCTTTTTTCATTGTTTCTCTGACAGATTTTGGTATCAGAATGATGCTGGCCTCATAGAATGAGTTAGGGGAGGAGTTTCTTCTCAGTTTTTGGGAATAATTTCAGTAGGATTGGTACCAGCTCCATCATTGTATTTCTGGTAGAATTTGGCTGTGAATCTATCTGGTCCAGGGGTTTTTCTGGTTGGTAGGTTTTTATTACTGATTTAGTCTTGAAACTCATTATGGTCTGTTCACGACTTCAATTTCTTCCTGGTTCAGTCTTGGAAGGTTGTATGTTTCCAGGAATTCACCCATTTCTTTTAGGTTTTCTAGTTTGTATATATAGAATTATTCACAATAGTCTCCGATGGTTTTTTAATATTGATGGGGGGTTGATGGTAAGTCACCTTTGTCATTTCTGACTGTTTTTATTTGGATCTTCTCTCTTTCTTTTTCTTTTTTTCTTTTTTGAGATGGAGTCTCACTCTGTCTCCCAGGCTGGAGTGCAATGGTGCGATCTCGGCTCACTGCAACCCCTGCCTCCCAGGTTCAAGCGATTCTCCTGCCTCAGCCTCCCAAGTAGCTGGGATTACAGGCATCTGCCACCATGCCTGGCTAATTTTTTGTATTTTTAATAGAGATGTGGTTTCCCCATGTTGGCCAGGCTGGCCTTGAACTCCTAACCTCACGTGATCCACCCGCCTTGGCCTCCCAAAGTGCTGGGATTACAGATGTGGACCACCGTGCCTGGCCCGAGGTAGATTTATATAGATTTTTGCATCTCAATTTCATTCAGTTCAGTTCTGATTTTGGTTATTTTGTTCTGCTGGCTTTGGGGTTGGTTTGGTCTTGTTTTTCTAGTTCATCTAGGTATGTTAGGTTGTTACTTTGAGACCTTCTAATTTCTTGATGTAGGCATTTAGCACTATAAACTTTCTTCTTGTCACTGCTTTAGATGTGTCCCAGAAAGTCTGGTATGTTGTATCTTTGTTTTCATTAGTTTCAAATAATTTTTTGATTTCTGCCTTAATTTATTTCTTTACCCAGTGGTCAATGATGAGCAGGTTGTTTAATTTGCATGTAATCATACGGTTTTGAGAGATGTCCTTGATACTGATTTCTATTTTTGTTGCACTGTAGTCTAAGACGGTAGTTGGCATTATTATTTTCTTTCTTTTTTTTAAGAGGAAATTCAACTTTGAATTGATTCAGTTTTTTCCCTTAAAAAGCTGAGATACTCCAAATGAAAAAAAATTTTTTTTTGAGACAGGTTATTGCTCTGTCTCCCAGGCTGGAGTGCAGTGATATGATCATGCCTAACTGCAGCCTTGGATTCCTGGGCTCAGCTGATCCTCCCACCTCAGCCTCCTGAGCAGCTGGGACAATAGGCATGTACCATCATGCCTGGCTAATTAATTTTTTTTTTTTTTTGGTAGAGATGGGGTCTTGCTATGTTGCCCAGGCCAGTCTTGAACTCCTGAGCTCAAGTGATCCTCCTACCTCAGCCTCCCAAAATGCTGGTATTACAAGTGTGAGCAACTGAGCCTGGCTGAAAAACTGTTTTAAGTCAAGAGGGTCTTAAGCAACTTTAAACAGCATGTTTAAGCACCCCTCCTCCTACTGCCCAGAGGGATTTAGGGCTCAATAATAAAACTAAATTTGTCTTTAAGAAAGGTATACATAAAACCTTTTTTTACACATCTGAGCCATACGTATAATTTTTGTATTTCTACATATATCAAATAATAAATATAAAAGATACAAAAGGATGAGTAGGGTGAAAACAAAATAATCCAACATAGTTAAGATGAATCAAAAAGTGGGTACACTATATGCCATAAATGTCTTCTCAGTTATGAAGTGGGCTTCAGTTTTAGTTCTGAACTTCTTTGCAGCTAGAATAAGAAGAGAACACAATTAGTCACAGGTGTCACATTTTTATGAGGTGAAAGAAAAATAGTTGCTCTGAAGAAGGTTTCCAGACACTGAAGATGGGGAGACCATGAGGTGCTTAGTGATGCAGTAGGCAAATAACACCTGTGAGAAACAATGTGATGGGAATTTGTTAATTTTTTCAAGAAATATTTATAGAATGCGCACATTATGCTTATCATGCAGGTACTGGGAATGTGCAATGGACTGATGTTTATGCCCTCCCGACAGATTAATATGTTGAAATCTAACCCCCAACTGCAAGGTTTGAGCCGAGACCTCTGGGGATATCTAATAGGGTCTGCCAAAAGGAGAAACTTGAGCTGGTTCCTGGAGGATCAGGGACAACCACGATAACAAAAGCAAACTTTTGTTTGGTGCTTACTTCGTCTATTCTAGGAACTATTCTAAACACTTTACCATCAAATGTGTTGGTTAGCTTATTTTAATATTCACAACAGCTCTGTGAAGCAGGTAGTACTATTATAGCCCCCATTCTACAGATGAGGAAACTGAGACACAGGTAAGTCTGGCATCGTGCTGTGGATTGCCTAGCTGGTAAGCAATGGCAAGCAATGGAGGCCCCCTTCCACTCCTCCATGAGGGGTTGACTTCTACTTGTCCTTCCAGTCTTCTCTGGGAGACCTTTCCTGATTCCCTTGATGAGGCTGAGTTTTCCGGTTGCGTGTTCTAACAGCATGCTGTACTTGCCCTGCTTAGAACTTACTACATTGTATGATTACAAGTTTATCTATGTACATTATTCATTCAATTTGTCAAATTATTTATAACTTACTGTGTTATTATTCTTACATATTATGTTATTTATAACATATAAATAAAAGTTATTTAAAGTCTGTTTCTCCCTGATAGACTGTAATCTCCATTAGGGCAGAAACTATGCATACATTTTCTCACTATTTGATCTTTCGTGCAAGAGTTTGGCACACATAAGGCACTCAATAAATATTTTGTAAGTGAATGGAGCCAGGATAGGGCTTGAGCTATAGGAAGAATTCATGGTAGAAACCTAAGGTGGTGGGAATGAGAGTGGGCATGGGGTTTGGAGATATTTTAGGACAAACCTTCCACAAATCATACTGTCTATGTGGATTCCTCCTTAGGAATCCACATTGTTGTTTGCTTTAAAATAAGCTCTGACCAGAATTACCCACCCAGGAAAGTAAGCTGTTTGCCTTTCTGGGGCAGAGGCAAGAAAAAGGGAAGGAGAGTTGGAAGAGCTTTTACTTCTACGATTGCATTGGCCTACTGTATGTTTCCTGAACCAGTATAGCAGTGCAGAATATGCCAGGACACATTTTTATGTCTTAATTTTCTTTTCCTCCCGAGTCTCTAAGAGATAGAGGCATAGAGGATCTCATGCTGGGAGGCAGCTTGTGTTACATTTTCCTTTGTTCCCTGTTTCCCATTTTTGGAAGGCCCCTCACAGTTTGGGGCAGAAGAGGGTGAAGGGTGGCTCCCACTGTCTGTCTTGCTGCAGGGTTGGCGGGGATGGGAACGGGTTTTAGTCTTTTGACATCATGTCACTCTTCCTCTGTATCCTAAGCTGCTGTCTCCCAGTTTTCTATTTCCAGGGGAGGATGGTGGCTGAGTCTATATTTGATGGGATTTTCTGCTTCTCTTTGTCACATTTGACTCAGTGAAGGTGAGTTAATTAGACACATTTAAGAGTCTGGCAACTGGTAACTGGAGTTTTGTGGCCTTTGCTACTTCTGTACCCCTGAGGCTGTCAGGAATAATGTGGCTGTTCTCAGCTCAACTCCTCCTACCATTTGTATGATGAGGAACTCAGCTTTTCCCAGGAAGAAGAACTGGCTAAAGAAAGAGTTTACTGTATGGTCCCTTACCTTGAATGCCCCCACTAGTTTTATGAGTCAAATTCATTTATTTGTTCATTGAGTAGATGTTTACTGAGTGCCTTCTGGGTGCCTAGGTCTATGATAACAAGCACTTATAAAGAAAGTAAAAAGGGGTTACATGAAAATCATGAACAGTCGTTACCAAAGCAGTTGAGAGGACATAGAGATTAAATATTTTTAGAGTAATCAGAATAGACTTTATAAGAGAGGTGGAGTTTTAGTGGGACTTCTAAATATGGATAGGAATTTGATCAGGGGTAGAGTTGGGTGGAAGGGGACATGCTAGAATTCTAGAATTCTAAGTGGAGGTGATTGTGTGAGCAAAGACCAGAATAAAGACCTATTTGGGGTCTGGCAAATGAATCAATATTACTGTAGCAAAGAGTTCATATGGTATCTGTGGTGGTAGGGAGATGTGTTTACAGATGAATGCTGGGGTTAAAGAGTAGGAGCACTTTGGAGGTTATGTGGGGAGCCATCAAAGGTTTTACAGCAGGGATGAAATAGAATAAAACTTAAAATTCAGGAAGCATCTTCGAAAATAATTATCTTCTGGAGGATAAATTAAAGGGAGGAGAAATTGAAAGCAAGGAGACCAGTTCAATTCAAGCCTATAATATTAGCTAACACTTAAATAATGTTTACTGTGTAGCAGGTACTGTTCTATGCACTTCACCTATGTTAAATCATTTAATCTTCACAATAACCCTCTGATATTGATACTGTAATAATTCCTGTGCTACAGTAAAAAAAATGAATGCATAATGAGGTTAAGTGACTGTCCAAGATCCTATAGCCAATGAACAAATACAATGAGCTAGTATTTGTACTCAGGCAGTCTGGCTCCAGCATTCCATACTCTTAATAATACACTATCCATTCTCTTTGTATTTATTGAAACCTGACAACGTGCAGGAGCTGCTAGCAACATATAAACAAATAAAATGCACATAATTTTGTCCTTCATCACTTAGTTAATGGGAAATTATTTTGGTAATTCAGATGACCATTAAGATTTTCACTATAGTGATGGTAATAGAAATGGATAAAAAGGGAATAATTGATAGAACTTAGTGCTAGACTTGTTGTGGGATTTGAGACCACTTACAATTTGGAATCTTGGGCTGATCCTTCCTTCAATTTACTTATTTGTGATATTGGTATAATAATAATGATAGAGATCTGGCTTCTGGCCAAGATGGATCAAAAAGGAACATATTGAATTTCCCACATGAAATAACCAAAAATCGCACACAGTATATGAGATAAGAGTTTGCAAGATCTTGAACATCAGGCAAAAAAGGACAGTAATCTTTGAGCGATGGCAAGAACATGAGGTGAACTCTATGATTCCCCTACTTTACTGTCTTGAGAGAGATTTCAGTCTGCATTGCGGGGAATAGAAACCCAGGTAGATTCCAGCAGACTCCCTGAATTGAGGAGACAAAGCTGAGAGCCCAGGGAGACCAAAGAGATTAGAGTTTACAGGACAAAGTGACAGACAGGAGAGACTTGTACACAGAGAGAACTCTAGAGATTTGGAAAGGATTCCTTTTAAGTATTCAGCTGAGTACTTATAAGTGCATGTATGTGAGGAAACTACCCAAGGCTGGGGAAATAACTGCCTGAAAGGATTAGAGGTAACAGTGCCCAGAATTCACACAGGGACATAAACAGTGCCTATTCTCAGTAGGCTGACTGGAAACCTCGAGATTCAAGGACACTTGGTAGAGTACAAAGAAAGGTCTTCAGTAGTGGGGAAAAAGTATGTCTAGAGCAAACATCACTCTGGTTCTGCAAAACAAATTTTAAAAGCAAGACACAAAAGGACTGAAGTGTTTCCAGGTAATTACGTCTCAGAACAAGGCTCACAAATATTTATGGGGAAACAATTGCCAGCATCCAATAAAGTAAAATTCACAATGTCTACCATCTAGTCAAAAATTACCAGGCATGCAAAGAAGCAGGAAAATACATCCATAATGAGGACATAAGTCAATCAGAATTGAGGTAAATGTAAGAATTAGCAGACAATGACATTAAAATCATTATTATAACTGTATTAAATATGTTCAAAACGTTAAGTAGAGACATGAGAAATAAACAGAGGCCAAGTCCAGCTTCTAAAAATTAAAACTACAATGTGTGAGATGAAAAATACATTGGATGAGATGAATGGTAGGTTAGACTCTGCAAAAGGAAAGTTTAGTGAACTTAAAATCATAAAAATATGCAAAGTAAGACAAAGGAAAAGGAATCTGTTTAAAAAAAGAACAGAGCATTAGTAAGCTGTGGAACAACTTCAAGCAGCCTAGTATACATGCAATTGGAATCTACAAAGGAAGAGACAGAAAGGAAAGAAAAAAAATTTGAAGAAACAATGGCTGAAAATTTCCAAATGTAATGAAAACCATAAATCTACAAATTCAAGAAACTTACAAACCACAAGCAAAATAAACCTGAAGAAAACTATACCAAGACACATCATAATCAAATTGTGTAATCAAGGCATATCAAATCAAAACCACTATGTTTCAGTCTGTTTGAGCTGCTTTAATAAGATATCACAAACTGGGTAGCTTATAAATAACGTTTATTTCTTGCAATTTGGTAGGCTGGTAAACCTGAGATCAAGGCAGATTTGGTGTCTGGTGAGGCCCCACTTTCTGGCTTATAGACAGTGCCCTTTTCATTGTGTCCTCACTTGATGGAAAGGGCTAGCTAGCTCTCTGGGATCTCTTTTATAAGAGGGCTAATCCCAATCATAAGGGCTCTACCCTTATGATATAATCACCTCCTAAAGGCCTCACCTTCTAATATCAGATTCATGATTAGCTATGAATTAACATATGAATTTGAGGGGGACAGAACCGTTTAGATCATAGCACATGATAAAGAGAAAATCTTAAAAGCAGCCAGAGAAAAAGCCACATTATGGATAGAGGAACAGAGATAGGGATGACAGCAGATTTCTTTTAGAAGCAATGCAAATGAGAAGGCAGTGGCAACATCTTTAAAATACTGGGAAAGTAGACTGTTATTATATATATATCTCTCTACATGTATCATAAGGTAAATATATTTAATATATATTTAAATATAATATGTATTTGATATATATACTATAAATCCTAAATCAACCATTAAAATAGCAAAGAGTTCTAGGTAATAAGCCAATAATGGAAATAAAATAGAACAATACAAAATATCCAGTTTATCCAAAAGAAGGCAGAAAAAGAGGAAAAACCAAATTAATAAAGACCGCAGTTGAAAGAGACATTGCCAGATTGGATAAAACAAGACCCAACTATATCCTGCCTACAACAAACACACTGCAAATAATAAAGACACAAACTTTATAGTACTAAATGCTTATTTTGCAAAAGAAGAAACATTTCAAAGTGGTGACTTCAGCTTCCATCTTAAGAAATAAAAGAAAGAGCAAAGTAAACCCAAAGTAAGTGCAAGAAAATAATAAAGATCAAAGCTGAAATCAACTACATAGAAGACAGAAAAGTCCAATAGCAAAACCAGACAAACGATATAATACGAAAAGAAAACTGCAAATCAACATCCCCCATGGACACAGTTGCAAAAATAGTTTGTTTGCTGAAACAAAATTTCAGGAAACTGAATTCAAACAAATGGCAAATAAGCACATTAAAATACACTCATTATTGTTAGTTGTTAAGAAATGTAAATTAAAATCTTAACGAGGCACTACTACATGTCTATTAGGATAGCTAAAATTAAAAATACTGATGGTATGAAGTGTTAGTGAGGATGTGGAAGAAATGGAACTCTAAAACACTAGTAATAGGAATATAAAATGATAGAATTATGTTGGAAAACAGTTTAGCAGTTTTTTTAAAAAGTTAAACATATACCTACAAAATGATATAACCATTTTACCCAAAGTAATTTACCCAAGGGTAATGAAAGTATATGTCCATATAGGCCAGGTGCGGTGGCCCATGCCTATAATCCCAGCACTTTGGGAGGCCGAGGCGGGTGGATCACGAGGTCAGGAGTTCGAGACCAGCCTGGCCAAAATGGTGAAACCTCGTCTCTACTAAAAATACAAAAATTAGCCAGGCATGGTGGTGGGCATCTGTAATCCCAGCTACTCGAGAGGCTGAGGGAGGAGAATCGCTTGAACCCGGGAGGCAGAGGTTGCAGTGAGCTGAGATTGAGCCACTTGCACTCCAGCCTGGGCAACAAGAGTGAAACTCCATCTCAAAAAAAAAAAAAAAGAATCTATATAAAGACTTGTACACAAGTGTTCATAGAAGTATTTATAATAGCAAAAAATGAAACAACCCAAATATCCATTAACAGAAGCATGGATAAACAAACTCATATACCAATACAATGGAATACTATGCAGCAATAAAAAGGGATGAACTATTGATATGAGCTACAACATGGGATGGATCTCAAAATAAGTATGCTGAGTGAAAGAAGCCAGGCAAAAATGAGTATGTAATGTATGATTTCACTTATGTAAAATTCTAGGAAATTCACATTAATATATAGTGACAGAAAGCATATCAATGATTGCTTGGAGAAGATGAAGAAGTGGGGAGTGGTAAGGGAAAGATTGTCGAAGGATACATACAAAGAATTTTTTTGGGAAAATGGATATGTTCGTTATCTTGATTTTGGTAATGTTTCGTATTGTACTCAATTCTACTTCAATATAGCTGTTAACATAGTAATGAAAACTTCAGTGATTAGTGAGATGACACATGAAAACCCTTTATATGCTGTACAATACTATAGAATAGTTATTAATTCTATACAAGGAATTAATTACATATAACTGTGAGGTTGTAAGTTTATGAAACTAGAACTGTGGTGGTAGGATCAGCAGAAATAAGAAAGGAATAGGAACTGGTTTGTAAAAGATTGTGAATTCTATTTTCCCAAATCTATGTAGGGAACATATAGGTAGAAACATATAGGTGAGAAAATCCAGGAGCTAGTTGAGAATGTGGAACTACAGCTGCAGAGAGGTGAATGCTACCACATCAATGTGCACATGAGCATGGAGGTGAGAGCAGAAGGCAGGAGAGTAGATGAGATCTCTGGCCAGAAAGCATGGAGCAAGGAAAGAGAAGCCTGGAGACAGCCCCTGGGCTGGAACAATAACTAGGGAGGGGGCTATTTGGGATAGGGCAATTAGAGGTCATCCAAAATGGTGACCTTTGAGCTGAGCCAGCCATGTGAAGACGAGGAGGAAAAGTGTTCCAGGCTGAGGAACAGCAATTGCAGAGGCCTTGAGATGAGAAAGACCTAAACTGTTCTTGGAACAGTTCAGGAGGGCAGTGTGGCTAGAGTTGGTAAGGGAGAGGAAGGCAGTGTGAGACTGGGTTTGGCTGGTAGGCTGTGGTGAGTTTAGATTTTATTTTCAGGACAATAGAAAGTTATCAATGGGTTTTTAGAAAGGTCAGTCTGGCTGCAGGTGAACAAGTGCTTGTGGAGTGAGGAGGAGTGGAAGCTGAGATCAGCTAAGAAGTTCTTTGAGTAGTTCAGGTGGGGCATCCAGTGACTTGGGCTAGGTTAATGGCAGTGGAGAGGAAGAATTTAAGGTAGAAAGAGCAGGATTTGATAAAACCCAATGTGTCTAGGAATCTTGTTGATGACCAAATCATTTGGGCCTTGAAATTTTAGAGTTGGAAGTGAGTTAGGGATCGCCTAATATTACTCCTTGACCAACCACCTTATTTTCCACTCTGCTCTGTACAAATACCTTAGCAAACAGCAATAACGATCTGCTCTCAAACTTGTGTGGTCCTTTAAAGCTTTCCGTGTGCTTCGTCATCAATGCTTCCTTTAAGGGCATGGCCTCACCCAACCTTTAGCTCAGCCCATTGCTCAGGTGCTCTGCTCCAGCCGATCTGGTCTTATCTTGCTAGTCAGGTGCAGGGAATGGTGGTTCCTGTGTTGTAAAGTGGGACTCACGTGGTAGGGGCAGAGGCGTAGGTGGTGGGATGAAGCTGGAGAAGTGACTCCACTCCAGAGACTGACTCTGAGTACACAGCCAGCCATCTTGTCTTAAGACAAGGCCAGGACAGCTGCCTCCTCTTCTGGTGACCTCCTCCCCACATTCCAGCCTGTTCAAATCAGACTGTGTTCACAGTCCATATTGTAATGTTTTCTCCTCAATGGGATCTTTCTCTGCTTTCTTCCCCTGACCTCATCTCTCATTCCTTTGAACTTCCGCACTGTTGTCTCTTTTCAGGCATTTATCTCAGCCCAATTGTTATTCTTATTTCCAACTTTCCTTGAGGTATTGTGTGTTTCACTTCTTTATAGCCCCACTTACATGTAGCTCATGCATATAGCACAGTCCAGTGAAGGTTGTTGAACTGAACTCATTCAAGGTCAAATACATCCTTTGGACATGGCAGGTGCACAGAAAAATTAGAAGGGAGCTAAGATTCCCTGGTGAATGCTGATTCATATGTCTCTACACAGGTGTGATGATGAGGCAAGCGGGGGCAGAAAGGAAGCAGAAGTAGTAAACGGAGCAGTTGGGAGTGCTTAGAACTAAGAAAGTCTGTGTGTGGCAAATTCCGTTAGAAAACTCTGACTGAGCAGGAGCCTGACCACCATCTTAACTCTTCCTCATTTAAAATTTAAAACTGTCTGTGGGGAGATATTCTCCTTTTAGGATCATCAATCTGATTTTGTTCCAGAACCCAGTTGGGAAATTCGGTTTTTATTTTAGGAATTTGCTAGAATATACTGTGGCAGAAACTGGCAAATGCTCACTAAACCCATTTCCTTTTCTTCCTGTGCACACAGCTCAACTACATTTCCCTGCCTCTCTTACGGGATATGAACATGTGACCAAACTCTGGCTGTGGAGTGTAGGCAAAAGGGATGTATGGCACCTCCAGTCCTGACCCACAAAACCTCCTACATCGTCATCCAGGCTCTTTCTCTTATTTGCCTGCTGGCTGCATGCCAGAGATCCGGCGGAGGGCAGCACTGCCCAATGGAACTTTCCACGGTGATGCAACTTTCCATATCTCTGCTGTCCACTGTGATAATCATGTGCTCACTGAGTGCTGGAAATGGAACACATGTGACTGAAAAACTGAATGTTTTACTTTATTTAATTTTAATTCATTTAAACTGCCCCAGGTGGGTACGGCTGCCACATTGGGCACCACAGCTTTTGATGCAAGGAGTCTGGTTCCTTAGTGACTGGATGGAACAGAATTTCCTGTTTACTTGTACTGCACAGTGAAGTACATGAGAAACCAGTACGGTGTTAAGACACCAAGATGCAGTATCTATGCCATAAAGTGAGGGATACCTGCTGATTCACCTATACTAAAAATTCATATAGTATATATCTTCAGCTGGGTACCAACGTGGCTGGACAAACCCAGTATCTAACATCAAATCCAATTATCCACTGTCATTCTTAGAAGGAAAATCTAAACTTCTTTTGCCTCTCTTTAGTTCCCAATCTTTCTTCACCCTATTTTATTGGGGGAAAAAAATGGAGGCCGCCCCAAGCAGGCACTACTTCCTTTTTCCATGTAGGGTAGCAGAGTGAACTCAGGGTTCTGTTTTCCCCTCCATCATAACTCACTGTGTGACTCAGGCAAGTTACATCTCTTCTCTGATTGTTGGCTTTCTCATCTTTAAAGGTGCGATTTCTGGTTTTGGTTATTTTTCTAAAATGCTCTTTTCAAATATTTGCTCTCTCTCTGCACCCTTTGTGCTTCTCCTCCTATCTTGGAAGGGACGATCCTCACTCCCGATGTTCCTGGTACAAGCCCCTTCCAGACCCTGCCGTGTTCCATTCTGCCCTGTCTTCAGCCTTAGAAATCTTTCCTGCTTTCCTGCCTGTTTCCTCTTTACCAATGATTAAGCCCATTCCTGCTATCACTACTGCCTCCCATTTCACTCACCTTCACCCTTTCCAGCCTAGATTTTGCACTGATGTCTCTGCAGAGATGGATTTTAGGAATCTCACTGTAATTACCCTCCCTTCAGCTTACAAAGGGTGGGCTCTGGGGACAGGGTGAGTCTCTCCTGTCTGAGCAGAGAAAGACACTTAATCCTGTTGCACAGCTTTTGTCCCTTCATCTATAAATTCTAGACTCTTACCTCCTACACTGCCAGGGTGTCATGAGAATTAAAAGTTTGTAAATTGCCTTGAGTTCCTCGGAGATAGCTAGTGAGTGCAAGGAATAAAAATCATTTCATATAAAGCTGTTGAAAAACAGGCAGTGAACTGGTTCACAGTCTCCCCCATTGGGTTATGATTATGAATGTCTCTGATGGAATATCACATTACGGCAGGACAAGTGATGCCTGTGTTCAGCTGCTAATTGTAATAAAGAGCTTAATTTGCACTTCTATCTATTTTTCATGTCACTGGGTTGGGGAGTGGAGGTGACAGGGATGGGGATATTCAAGGAAGCTTTATAAGCCCATCCTTGAGTTGGTGATGGGGAGATGATTGTTCTAGCATTGTAAACAGTCAAAGCTAGACAGCTTGCTACCATGAACTCTCCAGCTATTCTTTTACTTAATTACTATTGTTTTTCCTATTTCCTAAGGCAGGGACTTTGAATCCATCATTTCTGCACCTACCCCTTCCTTCCTTTTGTTTTCCTTACTTTTATTTCCTTCCCTTCTCCACTTCCTTCCTTTCCTTCCTCTCTCCTCCTCTCCTCTCTTACCTTCCTCCCTCCGTTTGTCCCTTCTTTCTTTCCTTTGTTCCTTTCCTCCTCTTTTTACCTCCCTTTCTTTCCTCTTTCCCTCCCTCTCTTCCTCCTTTCCTTCATTTATTTTACTATTATTCCTCATAATTTTGATGATCTACCATATATATTGAAGAGAGTGGAGATAAAGTAGTGAATGAGATAAATAAGATTTTTGTTCTCATGTAATTTGAAAACTATGATGGTTGACAACCAACCACACAAGGAATTCTAACAAAGTGTTATTTGTTCATTCATTGTTTCATTCATAAATCATTAAGGAGAGCTTACTATGAGCCAGGCAGTGTTCTAGGCACTCGGGATACATCAGTGAACGATTGACTGATAGTGGGGCTCTGATGGTCAAAGTACAGACTTCTCTGAGAATGGAAAGCAAGAGACCTCTTCTTATCCAAGGGGTCAGGAGGGACCCCAGGGAAGGGATGCTTTGATGGTGAGAAGTTAGCCTGGCAACAAAAGGGGCAGGGGAAGTGTTCCAGCTAGCTGCTGAAGGGAGCAGCCTGTGGAAGGTCGGGAGGAAGCTCACTCAGTGTGGCTGGCGCACATCACGTGTAAGGTCAGAATGGCAAAAATGAGTCCTGAGAGCAAGGCAGGGGCTGATCCCCAAGGGCTGTCTGAGCCACAGTGGGCAGTTTGAGGTTTATTCTAGGTCATCTGAAGGACACTGAAGGGGGTGAGGACACTCAGGATCAGAGCCTTCCAATGAAACTTTCTGCAGTGATGGAAATTGGTCTCTGGCCAACATGGCAGCAGCTAGCCATGGAAACTATTTATTGCACACTTGAATTGTGACTGGTATAACTGAGGAACTGAGGTTTAAATTGTATTTTATTGAAATGTAAATAGCTCACATGACTAGCAGCTAGCATAATGGACAGTACAAATCGGTATAGTCTGCTCATCATATCCAGAATACAATCAAATTCCTCCTGCACCCCCATGTAGGCCCTTCTGCAACTCTTAAGGCTTCCCCAAACACTGAAGCCTCTTGTACTGATTGAATCTCTCGGTTAATTGGGTAACTATATGTGTTCCCATTTCTCCTCAATGAGTGTGCACACGCTCTGAGTGGGGACCGCTTTTGGGCTTTTGTTTTTGCCCCAGGGCAGGCCACATAGCCTGAGTTCGTTGAATACATTTTGTTCAATCAATTGATTTCTGTTTTCCTTCTTGGGCTGATGGGTAGAAAGTGCAAGGATGCAGATACCAGTGTTGCAGATGGGCTGCCCATGAGGTCTGTGTGCCCCAGCCCTCCGAGAGTACACAGGGGACGTCTGTCCGTGAGAAGCCAAGCCGCGTGGCCTCTGGGAGCCCTTCCAGAGTCTCATTTGCCCAGCCCTTGGGTGTTTCTGTGCTGTGAGTGGGGTGAGGTGGAGGGAGTTCTCAGCTTTCCGGCAGAAAGGCAGGCACCTGTCACCACCCTGAACACTTGGCCTGCTCCTTTGAGTGCTTTACAGGGACAGGAAGCTTGCTTTCCATTCCTGTATTTTCTCTGGACAGTCAAATCACTTCCCCACTGAGGCTTCTAGTTTTAAAACGATTAAAAAAGGGCCTATTTCCATGCTTATGTTTTAGGCTCAGCTAGAGGCATAAAGGGAAATATCCTCATAGTAATTGCTCTGAATGGATTTGGGGGTAATAGATGATCTGCCTCTTCCCCAGCTCCCCTCAGCCACAGGAGCCAAAGGTGTATGGAGCTCCTGCCCCGAGGGAGAGCTGCTGCTCAGTGCATTGTTTTGTGTGGCAGCAGAAGGCCCATGACACGGTGCCCAGGGCTCGTTCTCTCACTGGAAGCACAGATGGTGTCGCCCCGTTTTCAGAGTCCACGGAGACTGCAGACGTGGTAATTTTAGTGTTGGAACAGGGATCCTGCCCTGGCAGAGTCTTGGTTCCTACTTGGGGAACGTATTTTCGTAGAATAACAGACTTTCAAATGTAATTTAGTCAGTGCTTGCGTTTTCTGTGTCCTTTTCTGGTGGTTGTCACTTGCAGCGATGTGGACTACATTACCATATGAGGCTGCCCTCCTGACCTCAGGACCGCTGACTCTTGCAACACACTTCCCTAGGTTGAGCTAAAATCTGCCCTTTGTAGTGTTCACTCCTGGATCCCAACCTTCCCCCTGGGGACCCTATAAAGCAAGCCTGATCGTCCTTCCTTCATGTGAACACCCACTGGTATTTGATGAAAGGTAAGAGTTCCTTCAACAGTTTCTCCGAGGATAAGGTCTCAATTCCTGTGGTCACCTTGGCTGATAGGCAATCGTTTCTCCCCAGAGAGTGGAGCACCCAGCAGTGGTCTCAGCAGAGCAGCCAGAGCACGGCCATCGCTGGAAGTTCCACTCCTTTGACACAGCCTAAGAGAACCGTGGGAGACTACAGAGCTCCAGTTAGTCAATGCTGCTTATCTGCGGTAATGTTCTAGAAGGTCGCTGTGAACCCTCAGTTGGCCTATGCTGAGCCATTGCTCCTAGACAAAGAGGAAATGCAGTCATATGTCAGTTAATGACAGGGATACATTCTGAGAAAGGCATCACTAGGTGATTTTGTCATTGTGCGTGCATCACAGATATACAAACATAAATGATATAGCCTATTACATACCCAGGCTATATGGTGTAGCCTATTGCTCCTAGGCTACAAACCTGTATGGCATGTTACTGCACTGAATACTGTAGGCCCTTGTAACACAATGGTAAGTATTTGTGTATCTAATAAACATATATAAGCATACAAAAGGTACAATAAAAATATGGTATGGGCTGGGTGCGGTGGCTCACGCTTGTCATCCCAGCACTTTGGGAGGCTGAGGTGGGTAGATCACCTGAGGTCGGGAGTTTGAGATCAGCCTGACCAACATGGAGAAACCCCATCTCTACCAAAAAAATATAAAATTAGCTGGGCGTGGTGGTGCATCCCTGTAATCCTAGCTACTTGGGAGGCTGAGGCAGGAGAATCACTTGAATCTGGGACGCGGAGGTTGCAGTAAGCTAAGATGGCGCCATGGCACTCAAAAAAAAAAATGGTATTATGATCTTATGGGAGCATCGTTGTATATGCTGTCCGATATTGATGGAAATATTGTTTTGTGGTGCATGACTGTATAGGGTTAGGTTCTGTGAGCCTCTGCTTACAACATTTTCATCAAATGATCAATCCATAAGCTTGTTTCATGTGTGTTTTTGTTTAAAGACATCTTCTTTAATATACATTGTTGATTCATTAGCTTTGAACTCTCAGCCAACAGCCCTATAGCTCATGCCTGAACCAAGCTTATGTAACACGTATATTTTCTCCGTGAGGCACATTGCAGCTTTCTTGCACTTAGGAACACTAGACAGCACTCAGTACTATGTTTGGGGCCATTTTAACAGCATCATCACCAACAGAAAGTGCAAAAATGCAAAAATCATGGCACTAAGTAGACCACAAAAGGGAACCTTGTGTACAGCATGAGAGCTGAAACAAGAAGACATCATGTTACCTGTCTGAATTCAACTGGGAAAAAATGTGACTAATTTTTTGCCACCCTGCATAGATCCACAGATGAGCTATGAGTGTTGGTCTTGGGGTTACAAATCAATGTTAGTGAGTAGGCTAATTCACAAGTACGAAATCTGTACTTAATGAGGATGGACTGTACCATGACCCTAAGGAAGTGGAAAAATGGAGGTTGGCTTCATGCAGAGATGTGGAGAATAGTGCCACAGCAGCAATTTCATGCATGCATGTGTCGCAGGGAGGTCCCATGTAGTGGCCTGTGTCTGTATGTGTTTTACTTTTGGTCCCGTGTCCTCAGATGGACTCTCAGCTCCAGCAGAACAAGCCTCTCATTTCCATCAGCCATGTCTGGCACAGTGTTTCACCCAGAGTGGCACTTGCAGATCTTTGTCACTGCGGCTGCTAAGGAGGAGATCAGTGCTGATTTAGAGCAGAAGGAGCTGAGGGAGAGAATGAAATGCGACAAGGGATGTGCATAAGTCCTAAGAGATACTTCAAGTGAAGACACAGAGGTTTAGGTTAATTCAGAAAATCAATGAAGAGGTAGTGGAAGGAAGTGAAGGAGGAGACTGACATGGCTGCACCCACAAGAAAGATGATTTTAGAGGAGGCTGACTGTGCATTGGCATGGGACTGGTGAGAAGCTTGTGTTCCTTTTCCCAGGAAGGGCTTTCCTTGTTGAGAGCACGAGACCTTCGCTGCCGTGTGAATGATCGCTGCTCTTTGTAACAGTGCCCCTGAGCCTAGGCAGGGCTATGTGTCCACTGTTCAGATGAGCAAAGTGGGAGGGGGCTTAAGCCGCCTTCCCAAGGGAACAGAATCAGTGATGGCGCCAGGGTTCCCACTGTTGCTAACCTGACCACCTTAGGAGGGGCTTCTACTGAAGGCAGTGATCACCCAGGAGAGGAGAGGAGAGGAGACACCTTTTTTTTTTTTTTTTTTTTTTTAATATGAGGTTAGGAAAGTGAAAGAAGTTGAGAGAACCTATAAAAGGAGAGGTGTTGTTTTTGTTGCTTGGTCATGACAGCTTGATTCAGTTCAGTAGACATTTGTTGAGCTTCTGCGTGTCCTTCCTGCCACAAAGGACAGAATCATGGGCTGGACAGAGAAGAATTCTGGGCATGGAGGTCAGTGACAGCTGCCTGTAAGTAGGAGAGTGGTTTTAATCCATGAGTCAGGGAAGCACATCAAGGACTGGTAGCAAGGGCTCAGAGTGGTTGCTGAAAGCCATATGCTTTTCTGTAGTACGAGGCTTGAGCCTGAAGTCTGTTGCCTAGAGATGATTCTGTTCTGTTAGGCTGCCAGCTCAGCTCTTTTGCCCTGTGACTCAACATCCATAGGTGCTGCGGAGGTCAGAGAGTTGGAGATACGGTGAGCTGTAACACATGGCACTCTGGCAGGGGAAAAAGTCAAATGGACATGTAACTGTAGAATTATAGTGTGTCTCCAGTGCTGTGTGATTACAAAGGAGGCAGAAATTGCTTCCTGTTGGAAGGTTGCCCAAGGCTTCATGAAGGAGATGATTGATGTGCTGATTGGCCGCCAAACTGCCCTTGCCCTTACCTTTCCATCTTTGTACTTTCCACCCAGTTACTTAAGCCAAAAATCTAGAGAAGTCATCACCAATTCTCTCCTTTTCTTAATCTTCCCCACATCCAATCTATCACCAAATTGCTTAGCTTCTATCTTAAAAATAGAGCTCAACTCTCTCAATTTTACTCTTTATTCATTGCCACCACTGGAGCCCTGGGCACATCACCTGTGGCTGAGACTACTGAAAGAGCCTCACCTAAGGGTGGCTTAACATTCTACTCATTTTCTTCTTTTATCAGCAGTTTTTGCAGCGGCCAGAGTAATCTCTCAAAAAATAATCCAAGATCCTGCCACTCCCCTGCTCAAAAACCTTTGTAGATTTCTGTATTAGTCGGGATCCAGCTGTGAAACAACTTTAGATATTTCAAGCTGGATAGGTTGCATAGGTACAAATAGAGATGGAAGGCAACCCAGGGCAGGCAGCCGTTACCACCTTTACACTGGAGGCACCCGAGCCCTGGAACCTGGAACTTACTCAACCATGGTGAGTCCTGCCTGGGGGTAGCTGGGAATTCAAAGGGAGGGGCTGTCTGGGTGGAAGCTGAAGTGGCAAAGGAGACACCGCCATGGCCAACGAATGCCAGCTAGAGCCAAGAGGGAGAGGGGAAATACTCTAGCTTATCTTTTCTTTCTTTCTTCTAGTACTCCCCTGCGGCCTCCCAGTGGTCAAACCTTGCCAGAGCCAGTTCTCTAGGGAGTCTGGGGAATGCTGAAGGGTGGAAACAGATGTGACAGGAGTGCGGTGCAGTAAATTTCAGGCACTGGCGGAACTATTTATGCAGACTGGGTTTGGCTCCTAGGTGGAGTAGAAGGCTGTTGGATTTGTCTGTCGGAAAGTACCATAGCACAGGAATCTGCTCTGCCACTCCAGATCTTCTCTCTGTCTCTGTCTCTCTGTCTCTCTGTCTCTCTGTCTCTCTCTCTCTCTCTCTCTCTCTCTCTCTGTGTGTGTGTGTGTGTGTGTGTGTGTGTGTGTAGTGGAGGGATAGACCTCTTTTGGGCCAGGGATTGGTGAATGAGGAAGAGCTTCTCTTGGCCTCCTGTTGAGCCTGGGAGGACAAGCACAGAATATTCTTACGAGCAGTCTGTGGCAGATCAGCACAGAAAGTATAAGGAACAGGTGGTTTGGTACCTCCAGAATATAATCCCAGTGTCTTTTAATCTGGCATCAAAGCCTTTTAGGATCTCATCCAATCTTACCTTCCATGTTTCTCTAACTGGAATATTTTTCCTGACGCTCAACTCAAGACTTACTAATTTCACCCTCCATGCCTTTGTATGCCTTCATTCAATTCCTATCATTCTTCAAGAATGGTTCAAACCTCACCTCTTCCAGGAAGCTTTCCTGGTTTCCTCCAGAACTCAGCGATCTTGCTTTCCTTCTCACAGCTCCTAAGAAGGTTAAGGTTGCTTTTACTACTTGGTAAGATCATAGTTTTGCCAAAGAAGGATAGTTTACCTCTCCAAAAATATTTCAGGCTCTTCCGTGGCCAGGGCAGGGAGTCACTAAGTCTTTGTATTCACCAGAGATGTCATCACTGTGTGCAGGAACACAGTGGATGCCTGACCAACATCTGTGGAATGGAAATGTATTCAGTCCTAAAGATCAAGTAGTCAGTGTTCAATAAAACAAAGGAGAAGCAGCTGAGCAGATAGAAATGTGTGATCAATGATCTCGCAACCCCACAAAAAGGTGCTTTAGAAATAAGACAGAGCAATACAGTCATTGGAACCAAATGTGAGACTGTGACTCATGAAGAGAAAGGAGGCTGCCCCTAATTAACAGGAAGCTGGAAAAAAAGACAGTGGCAAGAGAGAGGCTGAGATGGGCAGCAGGCTGAGGACACTTAGCATGAAGGTATTGTGTGATGTTGGCAATTTTGAAATGTTATGTTTAGCAATGAGTAATACATAACTGATCTAGTGGAAAATGTAGGGCTGGTTTTTCAGGGAGGTAAGAATGAGATCTGTGAAATGATAAGGAGTTAATTGCAGATATCTGTGTTGGAAGTTATAATGTCAGTTTGCCAATGCAGGCATTGCCATGAGTATGAATGGATTTTCTTTGTGGAGTGCTGGAGGCATAAACAGCTGCAGGTGTTGTTTACATGTTCCACATGCTTTCATGCTGAAGTGTGCTTATCAGCTAAATGCATGCTGTGGGAGAAGACTGCCGGGGTTCAAATCCTGGCTCTACCAATTACCAGTTATGGGATTTTAGGAAAGTTGATAAACCTCTCTGTGTCTCAGTTTTCCTCATCTGTAAGATGGGGTTAATAACAGTACCTTCCTTACAGTGTTATCATAAGGATTAAACGAGATGTAAAGGATTCAAGAGTGTCTAGCTCATTGTAAAAGCTGATAGGATGTTCGTTATTATTACCATTAGTTGTCTTTTATGTTGTCTTCAAGGCTTTGAGGATGGAACTGATGGAGGGGCAGGTGATCTTTCCTTTTCTTTTTTTCTGAGACAGGGTCTCCCTCTGTCACCCAGGCTGGAGTGCAGTGGCATGATCTTGGCTCACTGCAAGCTCTGCCTTCTAGGTTCAAGCTATCCTCCCACCTCACATCCTGCGTAGCGGGGACCACAGGCACGTGCCATCAGGTCCAGCTAATTTTTTGTATTTTTGGTAGAGACAGACTTTTGCAATGTTGCCTAGGCTGGTCTTGAACTCCTGAGCTCAGGTGATCTACCTGCCTCAGCCTCCCAAAATGTTGGGATTACTGGCGTGTGCCACCATGCCTGGCCAAGAAGGACTATGATCTTTTCTGATGGGGGCAGTGAGTACTCATTTGGACTCAAGGCCTTAAAAACCATTACATTTCAAATATTTGGAAAAACGTTTGCAATTTTCAACAAGCAGGTACCAAGAACCTCTTTCTGGGTTTGTGCGTTTGAAGAGCAGCTGGGGTTATATTATGTGACTGTCAGCCACCGTGGGACTGAGTGGGACTGAGTGCCTGAACCTGGGGATAGCAAGAAAAGTAGGGATTGGCTGCTGGTCTCTAGACAGGGCCTGTAAGGGATCCTGCAAGAGTGTGATGTGGTGACTTCTGTTGGCCAAAGGTGGCTTCTCAGGGGACGGTTGATTGCTGACTCAGTCCAGGTGCACGGAAGGTGCTTGACACAAGAATGGGAAGAGCAGTGGGGGAGTTTACTTTATTGCCAGCCAGACCTGGGTTCAAATCAGAGTTTGCCTTCTCACCACTTATGTGACTTTTGGAAACCACTTAGCATCTCTGAGCCTTGTAAAATGGGAGGTTTAAATAAGATAGCATATTTAAAGTGACTGGCACATAGGAAGACTGAGAAATGTGAATTGCCTTTTCTCAGTTTCTTCATCTGTAAAATTTGGATAATACAGAATATTTTGTGAGGCTTTTGTAACAATTTCAGATAACTTATTCATTCACTAAAATATTTTTAGTATTGCCTACATGCCAGAAATCCTTAAGGGCTTGGGGTATCTCATCAAATAAAATGGACACAGATACAGGCCCTTTTGTAGTTTAGATTTCAGCAGGGAAAGATAGACAATACACTAACATAAACAAATACAGCTTCTAGTGTGTTGAAAGATGATAAGTGCTATGGAGGAAAATAGGATAAGGGGGCTCAGGAGTGCTGAGGGTGGGGTAGTATGAAGGATTCTACAGGATGGCTAAGACAGGCCATCATGTGAAGAAGATGATGGACTTACCCAGAATGATATTTAGGGGAAGAGCATTCCAGACAGAAGAAACAGTGAGTGCAAATGCTGTGGGAGTGAGCCTGGCATGTTCCGAGAGCAACATGGAGGCCAGTGTGGCTGGAGCAGAGGAAAGAGAGACTAGAAGGAGATGGAGTCTGGGAAGTAACAGGAAGCCAGGTGGTGCAGGGCCTTGCTGACCACTGGGAGGCCAGCTGTGGCTGTTACTCTAAGTGAAAGGAGGGTACATTGCAGGATGCTATGCAGAGCAGAATGATGTGCTCTGCCTATTTAAGAGGCTCACACTGCACATTGGCTGCTGTGTTCAGAATAGAGTGTAGAGGGTTAAGGGTGGAAATAGGGAGACCAGTTAGAAGGTTGTTGCTGTGTCCAGATGAGAGATGATGGTGGCTTGGCCCAGGATGGTAGCAGTGGATGGTGAGAAGTGACTCGATCTTTTTATATATCTTGTAGGTAGATTCAATAGCATTCACTGATGATTGGATATGGGGAATAAGAGAAGTACAGGAGTCAAGGACAGCCTGGGCAACCAGAAGGATAGAGCTGCCATCAATTTGGAAGGAGATTGGGAAGCAGGCATGGATGGGAAAAGTTAGGAATTCACACTTGAGCCTGTTGAATTTGAGTTGTATGTTAAATATCCAAGTAGAGAAGTCATGGAAGCACCTGGTTATATGAGTCAGAAATTTGGGAGAAAGATCTGAGCTGAGATATACATTTTGAAGTTGACAACGTATATGGTAATTAAAGTCACCCGAGTGCATGAGGTCACCAAGGGAGTGAGTGGAGACAGGAGGGAAAAGGACCAGCAGCCTGAGGGCCTCCAGCTTAAAGAATCAAGGCAGAAGAAGAAGAGCCAGCAAAGGAAGTTGAGAAGCGATCAATGAGGTCGAAGGAAAACCAGGAGACTGTGATGTCATGGAAGCCAAATGAAGAAAGTGTTTCAAGGGGGGCAAGAGTGATCAATTGTGTCAAATAATGTGATGAGTCAAGTGTATTAGCTATCTATCATTGTATAACAAATCACTCAAAAACTTAACAGCTTAAAACAACAAAAATTTATTATCTCACAAAGTTTCCAGGACTCAGGAATCTAGGAGTTGATAAGGTGGCTAGTCCTGACTCAAGATCTCTTGCAGGTTGAAATTAAGTTGTTAGCTGTGGCAGCAGTCATCTCTAGGCTCAACTGGGGCTAGAGAATCCCATTCCAAACTCGCTCTTGCAGTTCTTGGCAACCCAGTTCCTGACCATGTGGGCCATCTGAGTGGCTTCTCCCAGAGCAAGTGGCCCAAGAGGAAGACAGACTGCAGGAGAGCACCCCAGACAGAAGCCACAGTCTTTTGTACCTAACTGTGGAAATGTCATGCCATCACTTCTGAATGTTCTTGGTTACATAGACCAGCCCTGGTACAGTGTGGGAGGGGACCACACAAAGATGAGCATCCCAGGAGGTGGGGTCATCTTGGAAGCTGGCTACCACATCAAGCATGACAAGAACTGGTCACTGGGTTTAGCAGTGTGGAGGGCATTGATAATCTTAACAAAAGCAGTGGGGAGAAAATTTTGATCAAAGTTGGTGTAAGAAGGGATGAGAGGAGGAGAACTGAGACAGTGAATATAGATGACTCTTTTGAAGAGTTTGCCACAGAGGGGAACAAAGAAATCAGGTAATAGTTGGTGAAGGAAGTGGTTTTTCTAAGATGAGAGAAAGAACAGTATGTTTGCACGTTGATGGGAGTAATCCAACGCGGAAGAGAAAGGTAACTGCTGGAGCATGGTCCTGAGTAGAAAACTGTGGAATAACATAGAAACAGAGCTCCACTCAGAATAAATAGTTTATGCTAAAACAGATAAAATTGCCCACTACATTCTTTTATAGACGAGAGGTATCAGATCTCAAGAGTTTAAGGAAAAGAAATTATAGGAGAGAAATCTTAAAATTGAGAAAATTCTTTCCATTAACTAATTCTTCTTCTGGGACTTGGGTAAAGACTGGAGCTACTTTATTTTAGGAGTAGAACACATCTGTCCAGCCTGCAGAAGATGCCTGGTTTGAACACCTCTGTAGCGAACCTGGCCAATGGAACAGCTGGGACTCCCTTGCAAGCTGCAGACCTGGGAGTGTCAAGAGCGTCAGTCCCCACTGATGCCTCCCATGCTCCCAGCAGGCCTCAAATTATAGAATCCTCTCCTATTACTATGTCTCACCACAATCAAGGTGGATGGGAATTCTGTCCTGAACCCTTAAGAAACCCAGGCCCTTGCCTGGGTGAGTTTTTTGTTTGTTTGTTTGTTTGTTTGTTTTTGAGATGGAATCTCACTCTGTCACCCAGGTTGGAGTGCAGTGCAGTGGCATGATCTTGGCTTACTGCAACCTCTGCCTACCAGGTTCAAGTGATTCTCCTGCCTCAGCCTTCCAAGCAGCCGGGATTACAGGCGTGCGTCACCACACCTGGCTAATTTTTGTATTTTTAGTAGAGACGGGGTTTCACCATGTTGGCCAGGCTGGTCTTGAACTGACCTCAAGTGATCCGCCTGCCCCAGCCTCCCAAAGTGCTGGGATTACAGGCATGAGCCGCTGTGCCTGGCCAGGGTGGGAGGTTTTAGCCTCTCACTGAGGTCACTAGGAAGACTCCAGGATAAAGGAGGAAAGTGAGAAAAACTTTTGAATGGACTACATCGGTAATGCTTAGAATCCAGCTCCAGGACCTGGTGTCCCTCCCTCTCATCCCGTCTTGTCCTTCCCTCTCCCTGCTGAGCTCCCCAGCCCTGGGGCTTCCACATGCAGTCCTTATCCTTCTTGTACTCCAGTCAGTTCTCACGGGCATTCTCCTGGTTCTCAAAATGCTTTTACCCTATTGGCTAGGGCAAAAAATGACCTGAGAGATCCTGGACACTCTTCTAGCAACTGTGCCAGAGCTGGTGGCCATCGCCTTTTTGCAGAGACAGATGCTCCTGTAACAGGAACAAATCAATTAGCCAGCCTGCTGCTAATGTGCAAATGTCACCTTATTAAGCTAGTGTCTGCCTGGGTAAGCCGCCTCTTTCTCCTGTCCCCACTCTGGAGCTCAGCCCTCCGCTGTTGCTTCAACCTCTCTCTCTTCTGAGGTCAATTGTAAAATGAAACTGCTGTCATCTGAACATCTATGAAAGCCACATGCTCTACCCAGATGCCTTGGCTGAGGGGAGGGGCAGTTTAATTTCCCTTCCTTCTCCAAGGAGTCTTGACGTGCAAGGACCAGCTCTCCCTTTTCACCGTTTCCAGAAAAACAGAAACAAGGCAAAACAAAAGAAAAACAAAACTTTGGCACCTATTTTTGGTGCCAAAACCTTACATTAGATTAAGATCACATCAATTTCTTCCATAAGCTTTGTAGCTTAGGACGTGCGTGCTCACACTTTATCTTATTTAACCCTCATAATAAATCTATTGGAGGAAAGGACAATTATCTCTATATAACAGATGAGAAAACTGAGGCCCAGAGAGGTTGGCTGACTTGCTCAAGGATATTAAGCCAGTAAATGGCAAAGCCAGGGCTGGAAGAAGGGCAAGAAGGGCCAGAAAAGCTGATTCAATGTGCAGGAACTCTGTAGGCACCTCCTGGCTGCTGGAGCAGGGCATGCGGAGTGCCCTCCCTCCATGAGCTAAAGGAGGACTGGGTTCCATGAAGCACCAGCATTGCTCTGTCACCCCCACCCACCCTGGTCACCTTTCACTATGACCACTTTCCATCCCATGTCACTTTCAGGAACGAGGTCTGAGCAGTGCAACTGGACCTACTATAGACATAGTTTCCACTGGCTTTGACTTCATCAAGCGAAAACCAACACCCCTTTGAAATCTGTAGCCTCATCCCTAAAAATCAGCCTTTCAACTTGAATCAAAAGGCAAAAGGCAATGGAGATCCAATTGGAAACAGAGCTCGCTTCCTCCCTTCCAGGCAATGCTGCTGTGTAGAAGGTCGCTTCAGAAATTCTGTCTACACTATGAGGACATAAATATTAGGGAGAATCTCCTCTGCCTCACATGAGCCTGGGTCCTTCGGTGAGTCCCCTCACCA
This sequence comes from Mandrillus leucophaeus, assembly GCF_000951045.1. Classification (NCBI taxonomy): domain Eukaryota; kingdom Metazoa; phylum Chordata; class Mammalia; order Primates; family Cercopithecidae; genus Mandrillus; species Mandrillus leucophaeus. The sequence continues at coordinate 1,217,173 of NW_012107486.1, forward strand.
CATCCCCTCAATCCTTTGGTTCTTCCCAGTATTGTGACCTTTCTGTCCTTCCTCTGAAGTTGTAGGAGTTGATTCTTCCCAAAATAACCTGAGTAATGGCTTGCAGGAAAGTTACAATTAGCTTTTCACAGGGAAGAAAGCTCAGAGAGTTTTTTTTGGTTTGTTTTTGGTTTTTGTTTTTTAAAGGAAAAGAGGTAGAAGGAAAAAAAGAAAAAAGCAAATGAAAAATCTTGTGGTCTTCTAAGCCAATTGAGAAAACACTGAGTTATTTCCGTAGAGCTATTCTGACAGGAGATACATTGATTTTTGGCCTCTCTTCATTGCTTTTATTGCTGATTACATCCTCTTTTTCTAGATTGTCCCAGGTGGCCACAGGTGAATAAATTGCGTTTCCTTACAGACCATTGATTTCTGTGTTGACACACATTGATTTCAGCTCAGAATAAGAAAGATCATCCTAATAGAGCTATCTAAAGTTGGAATAGTTGCTTGGGTGGTGGGGGAAGGAGGGTGGTAATGAAATAGTGAAATCCCTGTCAACAGAGGTGTTCAAAGACTGAATGACTGTGGAGGGAATGTGGTCGAGCTGACTCCAGCAGGACTAGGATAGCTCAGGGGATCTTTAATGTTCTCACCTCATGTTCAGCATTAACACCTCAGATGACTGTTTAATATTATGTAGATACTACATGCCAGTGAGGACAGTGTTTCCCAAAGTGTCACTTATTAGATGTTTCCCACAGGGTGGTATGCTTGACGATTTTCTTTGGTGAGGAATTTACTATTAAAATAGTAAAAATGCAATTAGTACAACAAATCACAATTTCATGGATATCATTGCCTGGGATGAAGCTAACAAAACCCATGCCGTAGTAATAGACATTTAGACTATAAGAATTACAGGTGAGGCCTTAAGTGGTGACCTTGAACATTTAAGACCTTTATTGCTGAATTTTAGCCCTAACTGTTCTGAAGGATGAATCGTACAGATGACCCAGATAAATAATATGGAATCTGATCTACTGTGGTTCTATGCTGTATCTCAGTGTTCCCCCCCAACCCAGGAGTACATTGTGAAGCAGATTTCAATTTGCTTCACAAAACTCAGATTATAAAAATCTAGCATTCATTATTTCCAGAACCTTGCTAGATTTCTGAGTTTCCAGCCACTTTAGTGGAAAACAACCTGATCTTTTAAAATTTATGTTTTACCTTAGTTCTAGCCAGAGATTTTCTAGTTAACTGATGATTTATCATTCCTTTGATTATATATGTCATTCCTTTGATGTATACACAGTCAGTTGCCTGCTACCCCTCCTTTCCTGAAGCTTATATAGCCTGACGTTGGGGTTGAGCATCTGGGCTGCAGACCCTTTCGGGAGGCTACAGACTGTCGGTGGCTGCAGGGAAGAGGGCCCTCCTTGTCTGTGGGCATTGACACCTCTCCCCCACCACATCACTTGCTGAAGCATCCGCATGCCCTACCAAGCCTCTTGTCTCCTGATACATGAACCGTGTCTCCTCCTTGCCCAAGCCTTGAGACCCCTTTAGGATCATTGGCAAGATCCCCGTGCCCCTCTTTGGCTCAAGATTGTGTGCTGAAGACAGGGAATCTTCACAGAGCCTCCTGCACCACTCAGGAGACACAGGAGCTTTAGGGATGGGAAGGGGCCATCTCAGGCCCTCTCTCTCTGCCTCTCCCCCATCCTGATGGTCTGTGTTTTCCCTTGGGGTACATTGAGCTCCTATTGATCACTTTGCAAAGCTGTCTCTGTCCCGGGTTTGAGAGGGTCACACTTTGCTGTATTATGGCTGCAATGGCTTCCAATTGGTCTCCCTGCCTCTTCCACTGCTCTCCCACAGTTTGTCCTCACTGGCAGCTACACAGGAGTGTCATGCCTGCTTAAAACCCTCTGAAGGCTTCCCACTTCCCTCAGAGCAAAAGGCAAAGGCCCCCTGTGATCTGCCTCCTAACATTACATCGCTGATATCATCTGCTGCTACTCCTGTTCTAGCCACACTGGCCTCCTTGCTGCTCCTAGCAAGGAACATTCTAGGCATGTTCCCTCATTAGGCCTTTGTGCAGCTTTTTCTGTCTTCCCTATATCAGAATTGCCACTTCCTCACTTACTTCGAGTATGCCAAAATGTCACCTTCTCGATGAGGCCTACTCTGACCACACTGTTTCAGTTGCAGTCCACCCTAACTCCCATCCTTCCTGCCTTGCTGACCCTGACATGATGCACAGTTCTTCACTTAAACACCCTGTCCTCCAGGCAGCCTCCCCAACTCCCCAAGACCCTCTAGGGCCTCCCAGAGAACCTTATGTGTTTTTCCCACTTGAGCACAAATCAAGGTTCATGTTAGAATCTGTTTACTTTTCTGTTTTAAGCTCCGGTGCCTGGCACAATGCCGGGCATGTAATAGGTGCTTATTGTCAATGTATTGAATAAGTAGATGGTTGGATGAATGAGTGAATGACTCAGTTCACTTTGAAAAAAAGCTTAAAGATTGTTGAGGAGATTGGCTAGTAAGGCTTGTAAAACCTCCAGTATGGTGCTTGGCTCAAAAAGAGGAAGTTTATATTTATAATTCATATGATAAAGGAGGGCTTCTTGTCACAGAGCTTCGCTATTGTCTGTGATTCAACTAGTTCCAGTGAAAATTGCACTGATTTTTATATAGGAAACATCAGGCTAAAATGCTTGAAAGATGTGTAGCAGGAGGAAGCGGCAGCCCTCCACTTTGCAGCACTGGGTCTTTCTTATACCCGCTAGCAGACGCCCCTCTTCTTGACTCCTCTTGGAATTACTGCCTGGCTGTTAAGTGGCCCAGCTCCCTAGAACACCAATACCTTAGAGGGGGCCTATTTATGTCAGCGATTTTCATCTCCAATGAAGAACGTGGCCCTGGGGGACTTGTGTTTGGTCTGAGAAGAAGTAGAAGAAAGGTAGGATGGGCCACTTTGGAGCAATCATCACACACTTTGTGTGTGATGATTGATGACCCAGACAATCTCATACTCCCGTTTTGTATCATTATATATTTTCAAAGAAGGTGATCTGCTAACACAGCTAAATGTATACCAATTTTTGTAACCAGATGAGGTATTTCTTATATATAAATTTGCAAATCAGAAAAAATATTCTTTTCAGACCAGTTAACTTCCTTTTTGGATCGAAGAGTAGTGTTGCCATAATCATGGGGGATTTTGTAGAATATTATGGTGAAGACAGGAATTTGGCAACAGCTAGAGGGTGGTGTAAAGACCCTGGCAGCTGGGGAACAGAGGTCTAAGGTGGTGAGAGAGAGCCCAGGGGCCAGGGAAAGAGGTGGGAAGGGTCCCAAGACTCATTTTTCCCGTTCCTCCTAGTTTCCTCCCAGAGCAGAGCCATCACTTGATTCCCATCAGGCAATCACAAGATCACAAAGGATGATCCACCCCTTATTTCCCTTACCTCTTGGGGCAGTCTGAGAGCTTGCTCTGTGATGATGCTGCTTGGAGAGGCCCAGGACTGTTGTGCCAAGCCAGAGCGTATTCCATTCCCACGCAGCACTGTGCTTAGTTAGAAAGTGCTGCTGACAACAGCTCTGCTTCCTCTACATGGACCTGCTTAAAGACAAGGAGCCAGGCCGGGGGGAGGGGGCAGGTGGAACCTGACACAAACATGCACCTGGCACAAACATGCATGAACTTATTACCCCCCTGCACATACATGTACATATGTACCTGCCATCACTGAAACATACAAACAGTCAGGACAGGACTATTTGAGGGCCCATCCAATTTCAAAGTACAGCCTATACTATCCTTACTTCAACTTCCAGAGAGACGTTGGGTAAGGAATCAGATTTTGAATTCTAGGTACAGTGTTACTAGTTATGTGACCCTAGGTAAGTTTCTGTGCCCTATTTTCTTATTTACTTAATGGGAAAGATAAAAGTACTTACCCAATAGGTTGGTTAATAAACATGAATTTCGGGTCTTGAGTTCAAGAAATGGAACTCATACCATAATGAGAGCCAGCATGGTGCAGTAGATGAAGGCATGGCATTTGGAGTCAATAGGATCTAGATAAGAGGCTCTTCCATTTAATGACTGTGTGACCCTAACCTTGGGAAAATTATTTAATTCTTTTAAGTCTCAGTTTTTCATTTGTAAAATTGAGTTCACAGTAATAGTTATTTCATAAGAATTTTTTGAGAATTAAGTAAAAATTTAAAGGATTTGTTGTATAAAAGCCCCTTATAGTATCTAGTACAAAATTAAAAACCCAATAAATATTAACCATTATTTTTATTGATGATGGTGGTGGAGGTGGTGTCTAGTATGACCCCTCATTCTCATTCTACCCTACTTAATTGCAGAAAGGCCTTTTACATATAATCCAATGCAGTGTTCACTTCCCCACCTCAAACTTACTGCTTGCCCAATTGAACTTAACTTTATTCAGTTTAGATTGAGTCATTTTTCCATTATTCTGAAGATTGTTAGAATTAGAATACTGACCAAGAATTTTATGCAAAAGTGAAGTCCCAGTGTCCATTTATAGAACATGAACTACAACCAAAAAACATAGAGAGGGATAAGAAGACTCCCCCTTGCTGTGATCAGAACAATTAAATGGCTTTGTAGACTTGTGGAGTATTTAAAATCTTGTAATTGTGCAGGTGAATATGGGAGCTCCCTCAACTAACGTGCTTTGGGGTGTAAGTAACAGAAAACCTGACTCAAATGGGCTTTGGCCAGTAGGAGCTGTATTGGCTCATATTGCTGGTGGTCTAAGGTGGGGTGGCTTCCAGGTTGATTGAATCTGGGACTCCCTTTCCATTTCTTGTGATTTTCTTGGCCCTCCTCTCCTCCATGTGGCAGGCTTATCCTCAGTTGGCAGTGACGTGGTGGCAGCGGTTTCACAGTTTGCATCTGTGCAGAACCCTGTCCAGAGGCAGAGAGGGACCACTTCTTTTTCTAGCCTTCCCTTAAAAGCTGGGAGATTTTCCCTCCAAAATCCTAGTACATGTTACCTTATACTTCATTGTCTTTAAATGAGTCACATGCCCTTATCTCAACTAATCACTGGCAAAGGGATGTGGTTACCTTGACTGGATTAGTCTAATTAGAACCTGCCATGGAGCTGGAGCCCATCCCCCAAACTGTACGCATGGTGCATAAGGTTGGGGGATGGAGCGATCTTGAGGAGGTAAATATAGTGCTTACTAGAGTTTTCCTTTTTAGATCATTAGAGAGATGTGGGCACTTTCAATTGGATTGTAATTGTTGGTCTTATAAGTCTTATAAGTGCCTTGTGTCTTATTGCAGAACCTCAGGAAACACCAGTCTGTGTTGTGCACCTGGAATTGCCAACATCGTGCTCAGTATGCATTTATTGAGTTAAAAATCCTTTGGGCCACATTATCTCTAGAAATGTGAATTTTGTTCTCAATGAATTCTTTGGCTTAAAAAGCAGGTTAATTATAACATCATTATTGGTAATCATGTGGTAAAATGTGTAATAAATGACCAGAAAGAAAAAGCACAAAACAGAATAGTCAGAGGGCACAGAGAAGAGAGTGGAATGAAGAAAAGATCCTAAAAGCTTTCAGAGATCAGATATGCTTTGGAGGCACAGGTATGCCCTTCTTCCATTTCCATCAGCTCCTGTGTATCCAGATCCTAACCCGAGATCTTCCCACTCGTTGTCAAGCTTCTTTGTAACTTCCCACGTGTTTGATCACAGCAGAGGTGTGCACAAAGGCTGGGTTCTGAGATAGGTCAGATGGAATCTGACCAGAAGGGGCCAGACTTGGCAGCCAGATGGGGAACAGTTCAGGCCACCAGCACAGGAGTTCACAACTGGCCAACATGTGAGGCACTTGAGGGCTGTGAGGTGTCCTCCATGAAGACCACATTGTAGGCCCCATATGCCCAGCTTTGGGCTTTGTTCTTGTTTCCCTAGGTGGCAACTCAGACTGGCTCTCCCAGTCCAAATCATGTTCCCTACTTAGAGCTGCAGCATGAGGGGATGCCCCTGGGCTAGTACCTTTGAAAGCCTGTGCTGCTGCTATGACCCTGCTCAGAGAGGAGATTTAATCTGCCAGCACAAACAGTGCTGTCCATAACTTTACTGCAGTAGCAACGTACTCCCTTTAAAAGACAATTACCTCCAAGAAAACCACTTCAAGTAATCTTGGTCTGAGTGGGTGGGAGGGATATTACGAGGCTCTAACTGGAGATCCCCAGTGCTACTGGGATTGATACTTGAGAATGTTTTGATAGAAAAGAGGCTATTGGAGAAGATTTTGCAGCATTGTAGATGCCGTTGTCTGAGCCTGATGCTGCAGTGGTTTGGACAAACACCCTTCAGGGACTATATAGAGGCTTCTGGAAGTTAGCCCCTAGCCCTTCTCTATCCCAGTCTAGATAACTGTGGAACTTCAATTTGTTTCTCCAAGTTCAAGGGATTGTAGCATTTTGTTTTCTTTCCAGTTATAACTATTACTGACTCCTTGTGCCTTTTCCTTCCAGAGGCTATCCGAGGAGTAGTTTTCTGTCCTAAGTTTTCTACCTCCCTTAAGTTCCTTAGAAAAGTATGGGAAACTGCAAAATATCTTCCCTCCTCCGTACCTGTTTATCTTCCTCCCTCTTTCCTCCCCTTACTCTTTCCTTTCATAAGCACTTACTGAATGCTTACAATTGCAGCTGCTGGGGATACAGCAGTCAGTGAAGCAGAAGGTGTCTCTGCCTTCACGTAGCTTCAAGGCTAGCTGGGAAGGGGTAGTCATTAATCAAAGGACTGCAGAAATAAATATTGTCTGTGATGTAAACCTTCTATGTAATTAATGGAGACCCACCAACACTTAATATTTTTGAGGTCTTGTTTTCCAAATCATCAAGATCCTTTGGTACATTGATTGCCGCAACATTTAGAGTTTCTCCTTTTTCTTTTATGTAAAAAAAAAAAATCTGATTACCTATCTCTCTACACATTATGATGTAGCAATTTTTTGGCAATCAACTAATTCCCTTCCACAGGTAGATTGGCCAATATTCCATGTATTTGACATATTTGTAAGTGTTTGCATTTGCATTTGCTTTGGTGATTATAACACAATACAAATAGCAATAGTGTAATAGAGATTGCCAGTGCTTATTGATATTGGTTTTCTCCTTTTCTTCCTTGGCATGCATGTGTACTACATTTCTGCTCTCCTGTGATTAAGCAAGGCCAGGTGACTGAATTCTGGCTAATGGAATGTGGAGAGTTGATACACACGACTTCTAGGCCTTGCTTGTAAGCCTCATGCAAAATCTTTCAAGGACTTTTTTCTTT